>NC_132879.1:35176924-35259424 GCF_030463535.1 Salminus brasiliensis
GAACTGAGATCTGTTCAGATTTAGGAAATGACAAAGTCAGTAGCTTTATTAAGGGTAGCAGCGAACAGAAGCTGTAAGCAACTGGGGTGGTTTAAAAGGGGATTACAAGACCGAGTTTTTAAACACTGTGTCCAGTCACTGTCCACTCTAATAGACACTCCTACCGTGTTGGTCCATCTTGTGGATGTAAAGTCAGATACAGAAGCTCATCTGTTGCTGCTTAGTTTGTGGTGGTCATCCTCTAGTCCTTCATCAGTGCTCACAGGATGCTGTGGGCTGGATATTTCTTGTTGGTGGACTGCTCTCAGTCCAGGATTGACACTGAAGTGTTTAAAAACTCCAGCAGCACTTCAGTATTTGATATACTCGTAGCAGCGCAACACACACTAACGCACCACTACCATGTCAGTGTCACTGCAGTGCTGAGAATGACCCACCACCCAAATACTATCTGCTCTGTGGTGGTCAGTCCTGTGGGGTCCTGACCATTGAAGAAGAGGATTTGTAATTATAGAATTGCACAGAGTTTATAAAGTGTGCCGAGTTCATTGCAAACCAGGTATGGTCCTGATATTCAGATATGATTGTAAAACAATTACTATATTCTATATAATATAGTTACAAAGGCTTCACATAGTATGTATTAAAGTACACTATAGTACAGTATACACGGAAGGCTACAAATGCAGAGCTTTGTGTGTGTGTGTGTGTGTGTGTGTGTGTGTGTGTGTGTGTGTGTGCGCGCAAAACATGCATGTTGTACTCCTGCCGTGCTCTGCCTCTCTCGCCTGTGTGTTGTGTGTGGGCTCAGGTGTGTGATGAGACTGACACTGCCTTCTTTGTACTGAAAGCTCCCTCTCCTGGGGGTCATCAAATCAAAGGAAGCAGAGCACAATTACAGGAGACAGAAGTACAGGAGACACTCCCCACAAGCCCTTACAGTGTATGTGCTTATGAAGATATAACTTCATCTTCAGCTTTGTTTGTTTGGTTGTTTGGTGCTGCAGGTACCCTGAAGCTAATGGACAGTTCTGAGCAGCTGTTGTGGTCTGTGCAGGTGGATCACCAGCTCTTTGCCCTGCAGAAACTGGATGTGACTGTAAGTAGGCCAATGTGGTACCCTTTTAAACACCTCAGTTTGCCTTAATGCAGGGCCGTACTCCTGGTCAGTGAGTATGCATGGTGACCTATACCTCAGTCTCTGAATATTTGAACATGCACAATTGTTCTTGTAGTGTTTAATAGCATTTTGTGTGTGTGTTTTTTAGGGTGATGGGAGAGAGGAGGTTGTGGCTTGTGCCTGGGATGGCCAGACTTACATCATCGACCATAACCGCATGGTGGTCCGCTTCCAGTTTGATGAGAATGTGAATGCTTTCTGTGCTGGTATGACCACCTCTCACTCTGAGCTAACGTTTAGTATAGATTTGGTAGTCAAGCATCCAAGGCCTGTTTGGTGTCTGGTGTGTCTAAGACGTTGTACTGGAGCTACACAATTAGAATTAGAAACACACTTTACAGCCTTTGTACAGCAGTACAACAGATTTCAGTCTCTGCATTTAACCTATTTGTGGCAGTGAACACACACACTAGTAAATAGGGCAGTGAAAACACACTCAGAGCAGCGGGCATGCATCTTAGCACCCAAGAAGTATCAGTGCATATTGAAGAAGCAGAACGCCCCAAATTCCTGCCAGCCCAGGGGACAGAACTAGTTAGTACAGTCTAAATTAGCTTTGTTCACACTGCAGTGATCGAATCTAATTTGTCTGCTCAAGCATTATCTTTTTTGCTCCCATTGCTGTGTTGCTTCCATAGTAAGCGGACCAGGATGAGCTCAGATGTTGATGTTGATGAATTACGTCATTACTGTAGCTAGCTTACAGAACAACCAGGATATATTGATTGACCTGCGCAACATGTAATATTAGCTAAATGGCTAACAGGCTATTTCAGACTGGTCAAACGGAGCGCATGTCATGATATGTGACCTAAATCCAACTGGCTTTTTGCCATTCAGAGTGCAGAAAATCTGTCCTGCTCCAAACAGATATGATGACGAATGGCACCATTGTACCACTGAGGCTTTAATTTGACTAATGCTGCTAATTTGACCATATGTAGCATATGTTTTTAATTTTTTAGGTCACAAAAGCAAGTCTATTTGCAATGAATTCATACAGTTAGTTAACAACACAGTTTGAAATAATGGCATGGTGATTTAGGCAAGCAGTTTGCATGATGCTAATTAGTGTGGAATAAATGTCCAGTACTTGTGAGCTGCATAAGTGTTGGAGCTTCAGTACAAAACGTAAACAAAGAGACTTAATACACTTACATTTGAGAAAATTGGAAAAATGTGGACATAAGATTGTCTGCAGTTGTTGTCAGTGTCATTGTTAAGATACCGTGGGTCACCAGTAGATGTCAGCGTAGGCACTTAAAGATAAATCTTTATCTACCGTTTGTTTCCATCCTGACTCATTCGCACTTTCTATTACTTTCTTTATTTCTCCCTCTCTCTCCCTTTTCTCAGCCCTCCATTCTCTCATCCAACCCATCCAGTACATTATTACACAAGGATGAGTGCACCTTGGAGAGCGATTATATAATTGTAGCTTTAAGAGGATCAAGCGAATGACTGTGAGGGGAGCAGCAAACCAAGAATATAAACCAGCGCTCAGGTTTAAATAGAAAAGCGACGCATTTACAGTGCACATTTCCACAGGCATGTTGCTGTAATGCTTATTAATATTCATTCTAAGCTCGTGTAAACTCTGCGCTGATATTTTTGAAACCATTCCATTGGTATGTGCAGAGGCACACATTATTATCCAGGCCTGCAGTCTCTGGCTGATTGACGTAGGACTTACAGGAGAACAGTATGCGCTTTAAAGCACACATCAGTGACTACCTAATTCCATACCCTGCCATTTAATAAACACTGTCATCCTCACAGCACCACTGAACTTGAACTTGATTGGATAATTAGGGCTTCGGGTTGGAGCAAGCAGGACAGAATAGAGTCAGCGTTGCTTATCTTTATGCTCACACACTTCCCACGGTGGGCTTAAAACATAGCAGAGCTTATAAAAGATGTAGAGACCAGTCCCTCTTCTTAGTTGAAATTAATGTGGCAGTGTGTTTGAGGCTGGTATGAATTTGTATTCACAATTCATCTTAACATCCTATGAGAAAAGTCAAGCCCAGGGCCTGGCTGTTCTGCATGTGTGAAGAGGAAGTGCTTGTCTGCGATGAACTTTCCAAACAAACAAAAGTCAAGAATAAAAGCTGGTCCTAATATTCATTAGGGTTTTATCATTATATCCAGAGCTCAATATAAGGGGGGATACAAAGGGATGCCAGAAAAATAACAATGAAAAAACAACCTCTTTCCATCCACTTTGGATTAGTCAGGCATGTCTTAAAGCAGCATTAAGGAAAAATCTGTATGTTTTACAGTTAAGGAGTGTAATTCCCTTTTACACCACTGTTTGTAAGTAATGATCACACTTTGAGCTCCACCTCATGGACATGCTCTACACATGCTTTTGTTGACAAGCTGAGATGTACAGAAAACATGTGTCATAGAGTAACATTAGAAGATTGTACACAAAAATGACAAAAATGATTTGTACACAAAAATGAAAGTTACATGGTGCAGAAGGCGGGCCTACAGAGTGGCTATGATGGAGATTCTCCATTCTCACAAAGACGAGTCAGTGTCAAAGGAGTTTGTAGCTGTCTTTTTTTTTATGGAAAACTGCTACATCCCTTTAAGATGTCTCTTATAATTTAACCATCATTAAACAGTGAGAGCTAAAAGTTAATTGAATGTTAAATGTTGAGTTGAATTACACTGAGGTGAGTCGAATCTAAAGCCAGGATTGTCTTAACATTTTATATAATTAACCAATATGTAAGCAACACTTTATTTACTAACTCACCGAAGACAAGCATCTGAAAGTAGACTATCATGACCAAATATTCAGACTACTCAAGCTACCCCCCAGGAAGAACCACACAGCTAACATCACATCACACATTGTACAGGCTTAGATCAAATTTAATTATTTATTTCCCTCCGATTTCAGATCCAGCATTTTCTGCTAATGTCAGACTAATGCTGATACTCAGCGATATGCCACCTCTAACTTCCAGCTGCTATCTTTGTGACCTATTGCTGTCAGAGAGTTTCAACATCATGCTTGATGTTTTAAACGTTGTGATTTGTACTCGCTGCAGGGAGATTTTGCTGGTGGGCGAGTAAATTACTTGGTAAAATGCTACCATCTTAAGCAACCCCAAATAATTCCGTTGCTGAATGTATTCAATGATTCATTCGTCTTCCATTTCGAACTGATTTTCCTCAGCTGAGATGTAAGAGGATATGTCTTTTAATCCAGGGGGGTTTAGATGATTTGCACACAGTAGTAATACTTGTTTTGACAGCTAGGAGTGTTTATCCTTTTTAAGTTCTTGTAACACATTGAATTCCTGGAATAGGTCATTTCTACAGATTCAGAGATTCTGCCTGACCCCTGTTCTGTCCCGCCATAGGCCAATATGCATGTAAGGAGGGCAGGAATAGCCCGTGTCTGGTGTACGTGAGCTTCAGCCATAAGATTTATGTGTACTGGCGGGTCGAGCTGGAGCGCATGGAGCCCACCAGTCTGCAAAGAGTACTGGAGGAAAGACCAGAATATACAGCTCTGCTCCGCAAACTAGGAGTGGGTGAGTAAAATTCATGTGTGTGAACATTTTAGGCCTTGTCCACGAGTATCCAGATATTTTTACAAATGAGGTTTTTGTTTGTGTTTTTGGCCTCCCTTCCACATGAAAACAGCATTTTGGTCACTGAAAACTGAGCTTTTATAAAACATGGATCACGTCACATCACACGTTAACCTTTGCATGATCGTTGCTGACTATCCACTGGGTTTCCACTTTTGTGCCTGATCAGAAGTGTGTGGGTAATTCAGAGGTATTGGAGTCGCCACTGCAATGTAAAAAAGATTTTCCAATTTTAGGCTTTTTTCCGTTACATATCGTGTTTTACTGTGAAATTTGTTGCTGCTGTTAAAACTGTGCTTGTGTGGATGAGTGCTGGAGAGTGAGGGATGCATCTGGAAATATGTGGACAGAGCAGAGTGTGCTATTGGTTGCAGCACCTTTACAGCTGATGACCAAGTTTGCGGTGCTTTTTAGTACTCCCTGTATTATCTAGAGTCCCAACGGACAGCTACCCAGCATAAAGCACATTTACATTTACAATTATATTTACAGCATTTAGCAGATGCTCTTATCCAGAGTGCTTCGCTATTTACTCAAGAATAACCTCAGCTAGTTTGAACTCTGCTGTTCAGACACCCAGGGGAAGTTTGTTCCACCACTTCGGTGCCAGGACAGAAAACAGCCTGGACACTGTATGGGAGACCAAAGACATGATGCCCATTGAGACACTCAAAACTTAAGATGTATCACATTATTATAAGGTCATAGACCATGATTGAAGTAGGAGCGGACCGGAGTCAGGTTTTGCACTGTGATGTCTTGCCTCACAATATATTGTCATGCCCAGGGTTTATCGATTTGTCAAAATTAAAATATCACAATATTTTTAACAATACACAATATGTATCACATTTTCTTTTACACATACACACTTTCTTGTACTGCACTTCAGCTCTTTGCACTAAAACATTCAGTATCTGCATGCAGTGTCTGTTTTTCTGATAAAATTAGTGAGCATCATATTGCTCACCCCTAGTGGCACCCCTTGTCCCTGTTGACCATGGGTTCACAGTTGTGTTTAAAATGCATCCCTAGTCACGCCAAGACTTATCACATTACCTTAAGTTATGTTGTCCATTAAGCAGGCTGGATCTAGGCACAGACAACTTGGGGTCAACCTGCATTGCTCTTAGCAATGAATAAAAGAGTAACCTCATGGTGAACCATAAACCAAACTGGTAACTGAGTCTGACAGTGCTGTTTCATAAGTAAGGAGGTCAGGCTCCAGAAGCTTCATGTTCTTGAGGCAAGGATGATACACTCTTAGTGGAAGGGGTTAGCACAGAGATTGCAGAGCGAGTGACTAAAGAACCAGTCAAGCGCATTAATAAACAGAACTGCATTGTGCAGTGTTAGCGTTGTCATTTCAAAAGAATAGCATTCTAAAAGTTTCTTTATGTTTACGATCACAAGTATTGTGTTATTGTTGCATATGTTTATGAGACACATATGCATGCTGTTCAACCGTGCCCCCCCCCCCCTTCCCTTAGTTTGTGCCAGATGGTCTCTACCTGTATGGGGCTTGCGTGAGAATTAAAGAGCAGGGTTGGTTTGTGGGAGGGAGGAAACCGTGTTGTGTTCTATTCTATACTACTACTATTGCAAGTGTGCAGAAAATATTTTGAGATATTGAGCAATTAGCTCCTTTGTACTAAACGACTATGGGGGAGTGGGGGTGTTTTTTCACTCAGAAACTGCTGACAGTTTTCCTAATGAAAATTCAGGGCTGCTTCCTGTGGCTCTTGTTAATAATTCAATCTCCACATGATTGTCAGAGCTTGATTACCTCAGCCTGCCATGGGACGCAGCTGGCCTGAACGCCCGCAGGTGGAGAGAAGGCTGGAGGGAGGGACAGAGATGGGGAACATCTTGTATTTGTTCTGGTTTTGGAAATGAATGTGGTCATGCTAGTAAAGAGAGCAAAGATGACCTACAGGGATTTGCTAGTCTGTTTTTCCCCCTTAATATTTAACCTCCTATTATTGAAAGCGGTTAATCATGTAACTGGTAACTGTTAAAGGAAACAGGGGCCACCTAAAAGTAATAGCCACAAATAACAACAAAAATTGTTGTTTGTTTTAATAGTTTCCTTATTTTCTATTGTTTAATACTTCTCATAATTAGTTTTTAATATGGAAAATATGCTTTTATATAGAAAACACTTCCTTTATGATTATAATTCCCCTATGAAATTTTTGAATTTTTTTTAAATATTAAAAATATGGGCATTTAGCTTGTCTCCATTTAAACAGTATTAATAGGTGGATGTAAAATAATGAAAGAAATAAAACTAAAGAAATGCATTTTTGCTTTTTTTTTTTTTACATAATTTGTAAAATGCAATGAATAAAAATGCAATTTTCTTGTGTTAAAAAGCTAAAAAGACATTAGAAAGCTCTTTGCATCTCACTGTTGTAAGAACATTCAAGAACAAACCAAACTAACTAAATATCTGAGGTTTAAATGAGACGGGCTCTTTCAAAATCCCCTCTAATGATGTTTTAATCATCTGCAGCTGATCAGATGATTAAATTTTCTAAATGATTCTATATTTAGACATTTTAAGTAGTAATAAATGAGGGGGTGTCCTAACTTTTTCCTCACCGGAAAATAGTATTTTTATTAAGGATATTTCAGTTTCAGTATGTGTTTAGTTATAACACTGTCAAAATGAGGATCATATGTCTTTGTTTTCAATGTGTTAAAAAGACTGGGTGTCCTTTTTTTCTTAGACTGTACTGTTAGTTTGCTGTAGCTGATGTTTCCATTGATTGGTAAAGACTGCAAATCAAGTGCAGCCATGCGAGAAATTACCAATGTAGTTGTGTCATTTCATCTCATGTCTGAATGCGTATGTGTGTGTGCTTGTGTAAATGTGAACGAGACCGTGAGTGTTTTGATATGGTGTTTTCTATTGAGTCCCTTTCACCTGTGTTTACCTGGAAATTTAAGAATAGTTGAGGCTGAAGTAGTTGAATAGTTGAAGGCTTTGTGAAGTGTAAATGCAAGCAGAAGTTGAAATCCCAGTAGTACTGACGATTTAATAGCTAGAACAATAGCTGGGACATTAGCATGAGGGCTGACATGCGAACAGAGGGCAAGTATTACCGGCAATGCTGTGACGTCTAGATCACAGCCAGAAAAGTGGAACAATTCTGTTTGATCTGTTTGAGTGTAAAATGCCATGGGAGCGGTTCTGAATGTGTATATGATTCTAGAGAAAAGCAAAAAGTGATTCAGCTGAAAGAATTCTGCATGGGGGAGTGGGGAAAAACTATATCTGGAGATTGTATGCCAACATGTGTAGCTGAGTTAACCGAACCCACTAATTAGAAAGAATCTCCCCATACTTGGCCATACTTTTTTGTTATTTATATAAAATCAGTGTGCTATTCATCAAATTGCAGGATTTCCAAAACGCTAAATAGAACATTAGAGTTGGTGCGATATCTGAAGAACAGAATAGAGGCGTATTAAACCTTCCTAGCAATTTATACATTAATATTTCATTCCCAGCATGTAGAAGATGCTTTTATCCAGAGTGACTACAAAAGTGCTTTGTTGTGTTGGAAATTGAAATGCATTATTTATTCACAGAAAGCATTCTAGCCGTGTTTCATAACAGGGATACACACATGTGCACACACAAATATACACTATAGCTCAAAGGAAACTTGCATTCAGTGCCACCTGCTTTTTTCTGTATTTCAATTGTCTGGCATGGACATGGTAAGAGATCTGCTTGATGACATGTTTTGACAGAAAACAGGAATACATGTAGGCTAGAGGGGTATAAAGCCCCAGCATGTGTTCTCTGGAATGATGATGCTCCATCCAGTACATTTGGGATTAGTTGGGGAGTTGGAGATGAGGCGGGGGTGGTGATCATCCAACCTCACAACCCAACACTTGTTGCTGAATGCTATCTGTCCTCATTACAATACACCAAACAAAAGCAGACAGCCTTACCTGGGCAGTAGAGACAGTTAATCCAACAAAAGCAGGATAAACTCTTTATCATACCATTGATTTCAAAAGATATTTATAGATACTATCTATTTTATATGTTAAATCTAAGTATTTAGTGATTAGAAATGATCAACTGTGGACTAGGGAAGGACAACAAGGGTATTGCTGGCTATGTCTTGAGGAGGTAATGGTGTTGGCAGCATGTGCGAGACCTACACAATATTAGGCAATGGGTTTTTAAAGGTGTGTGTGTGTGTGTGTGTGTGTGTGTGTGTGTGTGTGTGTGTGTGTGTGTGATGTAATGTGTGTATCTTGTGTCTTTCTGTACCTGCAGACCCCAGTAACACAGATGCTGTTCGGAAACTCATTGGAGACGTACTGTACCGAGACTCAGAAAAGGACAAAGCAGAATGACCTCAAAACCTGTCAAACGCCATCGTCTACTCTGTGTAAAAAAATTCACAAACAAATGCATTCAAGTCCTGCTTAACTCTTTGCATTCACTCATGAATCATGAACGACTCATGAGTCTTAATTGTTTACAGTTTAGCATACAGTTTTCCCAGTAGCATTCCAGTGTGGAGCCACCCTACCCTTCACATTGTCGCATCAGATAGCAAACCTATAAACCATCTGGGGGAGCCAGATCGAGAAGCCCTGATGTAGAAGATGGGACATGTATGGGTCATGTTGATCTTTGGATGACAGGCAAGCTTCTCTGTCCAGGCTGGGTTATAGACTGTAATTCTCACCTCAGATGAAACACAAATGAGGGAAAAAGTTTAATTTCAGCTTAATATAATTTTCTTTAATTGTGAACTGTAAAAAGCTCCCTTCAAATTCTCTTCTTATCTTCTCAACACTGATATTGCAGCGTAGTTTGAATGTGAATGCGAGGCATAACATAACGCACCGCGGCACACGCAAACAATCTGATTGCCTGTCAGCAAATTTGTGTTTTTCATTTGGATAAAGTTGATGTAATAAAGTTACATCACTTTCCTCACTTCTTTTGCTCTGCTTGCTGTGGCCCCCATACTAGAGGCCTGTCTCTATATAAATGAATGGGAGTTTTGTTGTTTTTTTTCTTCTTGTTGTTGTTTCTCTTACTTCATAAGTAGTTTCCTTCTCCTTTGTCCGTTCCAACGTGTTCATAAACCACAGAATTACTGAATGGTGTGCCATCATGTACTCTCAAAACTTTTATACTGTAATAGTACTGTATTATTTTGCCATACTGCCAACTCTAAGGTGCTGGTGTGTAAGGAATGGAGCTGTAGATCCACAGGTGAACTGCTCTCGGTGGAGATTAAGTGGAGTCATATAACTAGCGTAAGGGAGTACCCAAGGGGAGGATTCGGTGCCCCTGTTCATGCTCAGGGCTTCATGATTAAAGCAGGGAGTCCTCTGCTGTGATTGATTACTGCTGGAGTTTCATGCAAGAAAGAGCAACAGAGCAAGGCGGTTTGGGGCTCAGGTGACATTGGGCGTTAAAAATGCCTGTAAATGTTAGAGGGGAAACTATACCTAAATCCATCAGTGCATTCAGGTGAGTGCATGTGTGTGAAGTGCTCAGGGGTGCTGTGCTGCAGCACTCCCTAGTCCCCAGGTGAGTGTCCCCTAGAGGTGTTCTGCGCGTTGAGCAGCGAGGTCTGGTTTTAGCTGGTTTTAATCTGACTCTGGAGCCTTTTAGTCTGTACTCTGTGTGCTTATATAGATAACAGAGTGTCACAAACGGTGTCAGAAACCTCATAAACATCTAATCGAGACTATTTAACGTAGTTGGACTTAAAGATGGGCAGTATGGTTCTCTGAACATCGTCAGTTCTTAAAGGTGCCATAAATTCATCTCTGGGACACAGAACCTGACTCCTTCCTGAGCGGTATGATGGCTGGACATTCCCATCTTGTTTGTACTTGCGTAGAATTGTTTGTACAGATGAATGAGGCACCTTCAGGCATCTGGAAATTGCACTCAAGAATGAGCCAGACTTGTGTAAGTCCACAATTCTCTTCCTGATATCTTGGCTGATTTCTTTCCCATGATGTTACACAAAGAAGCAGTGTGTTTCAGTTGTGCCTTAAAATACATCCACAGGTGTGTCTCTAATTAACTTGGATGTTGCCAGTAAACCTATCAGAAGCTTCCAAAGACATGACATCATCATATGGGCTGTGCCAAATTGTTTAAATGCATAGTAATCTTAGTGTATTTCAATTTTTGACTTTAAAGAAAGTAATAAACTTGCCTTAAAAATGCTCTCATTATTCTGGCATGTAGTAAACAGAAATAATTTTGGTAATCCTAATTGACCTAAAACGGGAAAGGTTTGTTCTGATTTCATGTCAGACAGTGAGAAAAAATGCATATGTGTCTTTTTATATAGTGTATGTAAACGTCTGGTTTCAACTGTATCTACCACTCTGTTATATTACCACAAAATGTAACACTGATTCACTCTGCTTTTATTGGCTTGTTTACATCACTGAGACATTGGTTTACATCATGAGACGTTTCACAAGAGACGTAGCTTTGTCTTTAGCTCTGTAACAGGAAGGTTGGAATTATTTTTAAATGATGTCTTCTTGGTGTTCTCTCAGTTTTTGAGGGAGCGAGTGAGTAGCTTTTAGCCTAGACTAGAACCCACTTGCTTCCCTGGCTTAAGCTTTCTCACTTACTGAGTTTGAGTGTGCTTTGTCGCTATCCTGCTTTGTTCGCGCCCCCCTGCCTTTTTGTGCTGTGAACGCACACACATGCGCAGTGCAGACTGGGCAGAGAACATTAGTAGCCAGTAGCAATCTGTGGTGCCTAGAGATGATAATAAAACAATAAAGAGCTAAGTGTAGTAATGCATTTTGCTGCTGTCCAATGAAAAACATGAAAAATCTTCAGTTTCTCTTTGGTTTGAACCCTGTAGCTGCTCTGTACACTGTGTAAATAATCTCAGATGAATGGACCAATAGAAATGAACAATATGAACAACGCTATAAATGTGGCCCTTTCAACGAAACTGGCACAGGAAAAGCGGCGGTCATGAGGGTAAGGTTGCACCTTAGAAAACTGACTTAAAGTATCTGGACCACTGGACAACTTTCATGTTTAATTAAAAGGAACATATTAGTCCTGCACCAGCATGTTTCTATATATATATATATATATATGAGAGAGAGAGAGAGAGAAAGATAGATATATAGATAGATATAGATATATATGTATGTATATATATATATATATATGTGTGTGTGTATGTATATTTAATACATTTTTTTTTTACCTGGCACAACAACTGCATTTGGTTCATACATTAAAATGTTGTGATAAATATTGTTTATTAATAAAATGTCTGTAATTTTTTTTTAAATGCTTTGATATGCACTTGGCATATCGACCACTCCTAGTTTGAGGTGTGTGGCATTAGCACAGTGCTAATTGGTGGGAGATGGGTGCCTCCATATACCTATTAGCTGCAGTAGGCTTGTAGCGCCAGTGTCTAAAGAGGATCTTGGCATTGCCTGTGACACCTAACACGTCCTGGCTGATCGACTACATTGAGGCAAGGGAAAGAACTGTAAATTTGATATTGATATTTAAAGATCCTCTGAAGCCAGCAAATAAAACCATTATGCGTACCCATTTGCTGTTCCCTTCCTGCCTTCATCCATCTCTGCTCCTATAATGGCATAGCCATATCATTCATCAAGTCTAACTAAGCTGACTGCACAGAGGCTAATGCTGTTGTTTTACTGTGACCTTTACAGTCGCTCCAAATCAAACTGGCATTTATGCTGAAATTTGCTTGGACCAAAAGTGATGCTGAAGGGCTAGATGCTGTTTGTCCTTATATGTGCAGGCCACACTGAGGACGGGGACGCTCAGCATTCCTGCCACGCCTGTCAAAGTCATTTCCTGTGTGACCGCGAATGGTCAGACATGCAGATGCAGATGTAGGCGTAGGCTGGTGGTTCTCAGCTGTGACCAAATAGAGGGTATGCATGTGACTTCACAGGTGGCGGGAGTCACTGTCGTCATGCTCACTGAGTGGCAGTGTTGGTGTACAGTGTGAATGCCGATAACACAAAAATGGGAAAAAGCTGTTGTGTGATTGACTGTACAAACAGATTCAGCAAGAATTCTGAGCCTTTTACCGAAAAGAAGAGAAACTAATGGATTGCTGCAATTTGCAGATTGGAATCCAGGCACTGAAATGTGTGGGAGCTCAATGAGTGCTAAAGTCACGCTCTGAAAACAGGTGGGGGAAAAAAAACCAAGCCCACTGTAGCTGCGACTGGATCGACATGCTAAGTTCAAGTAAGAGGGAAAGCTAACAAACCTGGATGAGCCAGTCTATTAAATGTGTCTCCTAGGTATGAGGGAATGGACTAGGCTGGTGCCCTGGCCAGGAGGTATTCCTGCCATGTGCCCACTGACTCCAACTAAGCTCCATACACCCCGTCTTCGTCTGGGAACACTTTACAATAGATATTCAGACATAAGAGCTCTAGCACTCAGTCAGTGATGGTGGGCTGATGTTTGGAGTGTGTGCCTGCATACTCTGTTGATTTTGCCCTACTATATGACGTGAAAGGCTCCTGTCAATATTCTTCGCGGTATTTCCACTCCTTTCCCACTGTGTTTGTCTGGCTCAGAGTACGGCCGTGCTGCGAGTTCACTGACTCCTTTAAGCTGAACTTTGTGCCCCATGTTTCCCCTCATAGCAGGCAGTTTGCCCAGTCTACATGTCTAATATAGAAGAGGGCAGCAGCTGACCCTGGGAAATGATCACCCGAGGGGATAGTTCCCGGCACCGTCTGACAGAGGTTTAGCTCACTTTGTGTGTATTTCTGGGAGTTTTAGTTATGGAAGAGGTGGGAGTGTTCGTTGATTGAGGGGAAGCAATTGAGCATGTACCCCCACCAAAGGTTTGCCTTGCCTTCAGCTGACGTGTTTAGGCAAAGTCAGATGCTCTAAATTTACCTTGACTTCCGTTCAAAGTTAAAAACAATTTTCCCCTCTCCTGTAAACTCACCATTTTGAAGACACATGGTTTTTCATTAGACAGCGCCCAAATGTATCATCTCTTGGCCCAAAATATATGTAATTGACTGGTTTACCACCATAATAGGATACAGCGCATGGTCTAATGTATGTAGTAATAGTTCTACAGTTTTGGAGTATGAAAGTTCACCGTTGGATGTAATATGTTCAAAGAAAAGCAAGGCGTCCCCAAACGTTTTGACAGGCCTGTGTACAGTGATTGTTTCCTGATGACCTTGTTTCAGGTAAGACTACAAGCCAAGTTTCAGTACAGAAATTACATGCATACTGTACATCCTGTGACTTACAGCAGTGTATAAATCTTGAGAGGAACCTTTGGTGGCTTAGGTATTGAGGCTTGAAATTGACTATAGCTTTAATATGTACCGGCATGTGCTTGTTCCTTCCCAAGACACTGCTGCTTGTGTGTGTGTGTGTGTGTGTGTGTGTGTGTGTGTGTGTGTGTGTGTGTGTGTGTGTGTGGAGAGAGAGAGTCACAGACTCCTCCAGCACTGACAGACTGTGTGTAAGCCAGAGGGAGTAATCCACGCTCTTCATCAGGACTGGGGACTATGGCAACTGACAGCTCGAAGCCAGGCCCTCCGGAGGCTATTCAGCCTGTTTACTCACACAACCAGGAGTGTGTGTGTGTGTGCTTGTGGGAGAGAATGTGGAATCTCAGGCACACATTTCCAGAGGATCAAAGCTAATTTCTTTAGTGCATGAGCGTCCATTAGTGGTTACAATGAATATTTCATTAAATACACATAACATTAGATTAGGTCAAGAGGGGGGTTCTACTCATCATCTCCGGCAGGACCCCTAATTATCCTTAAACCAGCATGTGTGGATTTAATTGGAAATGCAAATGAGTGATTTACTAATCCGTCTGCTTGAATCACAAGTTCTGTCATTAGCAGGGACAGGGAGAACCCTGGGGAAGCTCACATGGTTATGACAAGATAGACAACTACTCTTTGAAATAGTACAGTTCGCAAAAGAAATCATACAAGGCTTACACAAGACACACTTGACCAAAAATATGTGGACACCCCTTCTAATTAGTGGGGATGGCAATGTCATGGCAACAGGTGCACAACATCAAGTATACATTCCTGCAAATTCCATAGACAGTCACTGGCAGTGCAATTAGTTATTTGTAATCATGTGACTTGGCAGTGATAGGATGGCACTTTTCCAACAAATCATCAAATTTGTTCCTGCTAAAGCTGCCCCAGTCAACTGTAAGTACCTTTATCGTAACAAAGACATTTGTAGGAGCAACATCTTAGCCACAAAGTAGCAGGCGCACAAGCTTAACAACAATCGTCACTTAAGTACTTAACACAATGTTAACTGGTGTATTTTAACTAGTGTATGTAAAGTTTCAGCTTTTTGTAGCAACATTAGCCTTGTAGCTCCAGTGCACATGTTTCACTTAGAACTGAGTCAAAAAAGAAATGCCGTAAATACAAATTGTAAATGCAGTCAATTATTCCAACCATACAGGAGTCAGTTTGTGTCAGTTTCTTGCTTGACTCAGACTTGCATCTAGAAACCTGAGACTTCACTCAGACTTGAATCTCGAGACTTGACTCAGACGTGCCCCCTATAGACTTGAGGCTCAACTTGAACTCATACTTAGAGACTTGAGACTTGGCTCAGACTCGCTCTCCAGAGACTTGGGACTCGGCATAGACTTGCACACCAAAAACTTACTGGGGGTGTTGACCCCAAAGACTGGAGACTCAACTCAGAATAGTATGATGCAACTTCTGAGCATCTCAAGCATAAGGTGGAAAGTGCGTTACTCTAAGCATTGAACTGTTCCTTTAACTGGATAGTTAAAGGAACAGTTAAAGGAACAGTCTTTAACTGGATAGTTAAAGAAACAGTTAGAGACTCGACACTTGACTCAGACTTGCACTCCAGATATTCTAGACTTGACTCAGGCTCACACCACAGAGACTTGAGTCTCAACTCTGACTTGCACCCCAAAGACTCAGATTTGTGTGATGTGACTTGTGAGCATCTCAGGCATTAGATGTGAAACTTTAAACATTAAACTGTTCCTTTAACTGGGTAGCTGCCACATTTGGAGCCAACATATCCTTTCTTTTTCTACATTCTTCTCTGTTGCGATGCCAAAAGGGTTGCCATGGATGTCTCCCCTCCAGTTTTAATCTACAGCTGCTGGCGGCAGGCCAGTCTTCTGCTGATGGCACTTCAGTGATGCGCTTAAGAGTTCTTGCCCTCTTTTGTGTGTCTACAGCTAATTCCTCTCTCCTGCCCATCTTCTACTATCAAGGACTCTCTATAGCAAACTGCATAATTCTTGCTGTTCATCTTCCCTCTTATGCAAGACTAGAGTGAGTGTTCTGGTCAGCTGAATGGCCGAATCAGCTGTCCTCTCTTGATAGTTCACTTATATTTTCTTGCTGTGAGATTTGCATAATTTGTGTCATTTCTGTTCAGAAATACACAGTAGATATTAAGGGATCTGTGTGAGTGTCAAGGAGGGTCTTTAAACCAGTTCAACATTTCTCTCAATAATGGTGGTGGGAGGGAGGGGGGGATACAACATGAGAGCATTGAATGATGTCTTGGCCAATTCTCAGTTTGCGTTCTTGTCTGTTTTTGTAAAACGTCATCAGTTGCAACCCAACTACTGTTCCCTTCAAAACTTCACTTTTAGCTGAGTTCAGTCCGAATGTTGCAGAGGTGAAAAGTCATCCAATTTTGGTGAAGGGAAACAAAATGTTTCTGTGAAATGCTCAATATGGGAAAGGTCATTAACCAAGAATGGTCATTCATAACTTATTCATATTTCATGTATTTATATTGACCTAGCACATGCAGTGTATCTTGTCTACACTTTAAAAAAGGGGGTCATCTGCTCTACCTAAAAATTGCTTCATGTGGTAAAAAATAATGTGGTCAAATAAATACTTTAAATCAAATATTGGTTGAATAAACCATTTTAATTGCTTTGTTACTGCATGAAGTTACTTTGAAGGTTCAACAGACAAAGGATGGTTTACAATCACCATCCATTTTACATCTACTACATCAGAAGTGAATACATCAGAGTACTTCATTAAACTACTTTAATGGAGTTGCTCTGTTTCTCATTTTTCATGACAATGCACAGTGGCACCCCACAGCCCTGACAACCAGCCCAACCCTTAGTTTTGGGTGTGTTCAGCAAAACAATTCTGCTTCATGGTCTTTGGGATCTCTAGTCGGTTTTGCATAAATAGTGACTGGTCAGTTTTCTTTTCCAAGTACAAAGTCTTTTTAAAATTCCGTAGGTTAAGGTGTAGGTTAATAATCTTCAATAATCTTTTGTTTATTTATTTATTTACAGGTGCCCTTAAATGGAAAACTGTATTTACCTTTACATCAAACACAGCTGTGTCCCCTTTAAGGCAAAACGGACCAATTCCAAAGCCCCTAAACTGTTATATAACAGTCTTATCTCGTTATATGTAAAGCCCTAAAATTCACATACTCTCAGCACACTAGCGAAAGACTTATCTAAGGCTAAATGCAACAGCTAGTTTAAAAGAATATGGAAGCAAGGCTAAAGCTAAATGCTAATTCCAGACCAGGTTCAGGTGTGGAGAGAGACCCCTATGATCTCGACTGTCCTCACTATTCGCTGTAGGGTCTTGCGATCTGAGGCATTGCAATTCCCAAACCAGGTGCAGCTGCTCAGGATGCTCTCCGCAGTTCCTCTGTAGAACATGGTGAGGATTGGATTAGCTAAGTCTCTGCAGGAAGTAGAGACACTGCTGGGCTTTCTTGGCTATGGAGCTGGTGTCGAGGGACCATGTGATGTTCTCGGTGATGTGGACGCAGAGGAACTTTGTGCTCTGGACCATTTCCACAACAGAGCCATTGATGTTTAGGGGGGTGTGGTCACCTCACATTTGTGTTGTACTTTGCAGCACAGTCGTGAGTCACCAGAGTGAACAGCTATGGGCTTAGCACACAGCCCTAGGGGGCACCGGTGCTCAGCATGGTGGTACTGGAGATGTTGCCTATCCTGACTGATTATGGTCTATCAGTCATGGTATCCAGGACCCAGTTACAGAGGGAGGTGTTCAGGCCCAGAACACTTAGTTGTCCAATCAGGTGCTGAGGGATGATGGTGTTGAATGCTGAACTGAAGTCTATGAACAGCATTCTGACATAGGTGTCTTTATTGTCCAGGTGGGTGAGAGCTAGGTGGAATGTGGTGGTGATGGCATCGTCTGTTAAATGGTTGGGCTGATACGCAAACTACAATGGGTCCAAAGAAGGGGGGAGCTGACCTTTAATGTGCCTAATGACAAGCCTCTAGAAGCATGATGATGGGAGTGAGTGCAACTAGACGGTAGGCATTGAAGACACCATGGACTTCTTTGGCACAGGGATGATAGTAGTGGTTTTGAAGCATGTTTGGACAATTGCAGTGCTCAGAGAGATGTTAAAGATGTCCATAAAAACATTGGCTAGCTGTTCGGCACAATTTCTGGAGCACTCTGCCAGGAATGTTGTGTGGTCCAGGAGCTTTTAGTGGGTTCACTCTGAGCAGAGTTTTCCTCACGTCAGCAGTGGACAAGCACAGTACCTGTTCATATGGAAGAGGTTTGGTGTTCCTTGCTGTTGTGCAGTTCTGTGTACAACACACACACATATATATGTGCCAAAAAGGACGATTCTGTGGGTAGCAACCTTACCAGTGAAGCAAGCAGATATCCATTTTAGGCTTAAAGCTAACCCTAGCAGACCCTTGTACAGCCTCTTCAGCTGGGTAACTGCGCACCGTGCCAACAGGACCCAGGGAGGAGAGCCACACTATCCGGTAACATTGAAGAATAATTTCAAGATTCATTACAATGTTCTTGTTACAGTGCTAAAAAAGCTGTGCTTTGCTATGCTATGCTATGTAGCTACCGTGAGTCATTGTGGTGCCACAAATCAGCCAATAAAACCAAGCCCATTCTTATTTTAAGCCCACTACAACAGGGAAATCAGTGTGTTTCACTGGGAGGCATATAACAGGGTTGTAAAACCTCATCTAGGCATGTTTTGCCCCTGACCAAAGTCACATACTTACTATTTACACATCATAGAATTCAGAAAACTGACAACATGCATTTGAAAGTGTTAAGTTATTGCACATCAACAAAGATGTGCATTAAAACATGTTAAAAACTTCAGTATCCCTGAACTTTTGATGGACAGTGTATATAGACGCTTTCTCAGAGTGTCTGCATAATCCCCCTTCAGGGTCCGGAATATCTATTTGAGATTACTTGCCAACTCAAATATGTGGCATTTGCTCAAATCCTGTCTTGCTGACTGACATATCTGACTCCTCCAGTGTTGGCCTTAATACCCCACTAGCTGATGATCTTCTGGACCGCTCTTCCTCTTAGGATGGAGGCGTAAGTGGCTGTTTTAATAAACCCTTTGATTTATCGTAGTGTCGGCGGGGTGTTAATCGAATGTGTTTGTTCGTGTGGGTGTATGTGCATGGCTCGTTAGAATGCTGTATGAAACACCCCAGTAATTGAGACACAGCTTTAGTCTGCAAAACCACGTCCTACTGTGCGTCACAGAGCCCATTATGAACAGGAAGAAACCCCGTCCTCTTTCTTTCTCTCTCTCTCTCTCTCTCTCTCTCTTTTCTCCCGTTCTCAGTCTCCCTCTCTCTCTCTCTCTCTTTTCTCCTGTTCTCAGTCACCCTCTCTCTCTTTCTCCCCTCCGCTATGGGATTTTCTACACTGTCATTCAGCACTGTGTGTGTCTGTGTGGACTATATTTCTATATTTCAGTATTCCTCTCACAGTGCTGGCTGGTGGAAGGTGGAGCTGGGTTCCCTGCTTTTTTTCTCGCCATAAGGTGGACAGAAATACGGCCTCTCCAGAAAAACAGGTCCTCTTGTGACAAGGTCCGCTTCTGCTGACATGTGGCTAGGACAGACAGCGTTCTTGTTGGAGGGGGTGCTTGTTTCTTCTTCTCCTCTTTTCAAGGTCTGTTACATCAAGAGCCAAAGCAATGTGTCAATCATAAGCCAGCTCCAACCCCCACCTGAGCAGCGTGGTGCATCTCATCCCGTCTGTCAAATCTCTTCTGTCTGCCGTCTTCTTCTCAGAACTCCCTGTTTACGCATCAAATAACAGAGCGGTCCCATGGGGTAAAGCCCCTGTTACATTACAACTGAATGAGGATAAGTAACCATGAACTGATAGATTGACAAAGCCTTGAGGACGTTTTCCCCATATGACTAAAAATACAAATAAAATACAAAACACTAGATCTAGGTGCATTGCAGGGAATACACTGGTTTTAGATTGTTTAGATTGCATGATTGTTTCCACAATATTCAGAATATAGCCTCTGAAATACTCAGAAATGCTACAGGATCATCCTTCAGCAGCATAGATGCTAGTTAGCGGTAGCTTAGCTTTCACAAAACATTCATTTTAGCCTTATCTTGTGGCTTTGTTGTTTGTTGTTGAATGTATTATCTATTATAATTAAACTGGGATTACTGTACCAACAGGAGTACGTATACAATACATGATTAGCAGGATATCTGCTCATAGTTGCAAGTTTAGAGGGACAAAGAGATTAAACTTCGAGAAGAAATGGTGCAAGAGAACGAGTACCCTACTGGATGTGAAAAGAAGGCTGACGAGGAGAGGTAGGGAAGACAAAAAAGTCTGATATGGAGGAAGAAGAGGATTTATTTGAATAGTCTATACAGTTTTTAGATAGTGTCTTGTCTAGCAGCTCAGCATACACAAATTAAACTCATCAACTTAACTTGTTCTGTTTCCTGGAGGTCAGTAGTACAGGTGTCAGTACACTGGGAGATATTTTTCAGTCTTAAAGGTGTTTTTGTTACAGGAAATGTCATGTACCAGTGTCAGAATGACATGATGGCCCTGATTCATATCTGTAGGCTACTGACAGGCAGTGCTTGTAGTTCATTGCTTCTTGTAGCATTACTACTGGAATAAGACCACCGAGTGTAGCTATGACAGGATGTGGCATGTGCAGTGAGTCAGAAGAAAGCGCCACAGGCCTCCTAATGCGTTGTGGGATGTTGAACAGCGGTGGTGCAGCCATTGCCATGTCCTGTTTTCAGAGCAGGGAGAGGGAGATGTGTTGTCCTGTACTGTCAATCGCTAGGCCAAGATACTACTGCTCCTGTGGCAAAACACACTGGTGAAGAAAACAACAGTAATGATCCTCTGTTGAATGACATTTGGACAAACACTCTATTCTAGAGCGACTTACATTCGAATCATGGGTCTCACTTTATTGGATAGTACACTTTATCCCCTAATAGATTCTTGTCAGATGCTAAAACTGTTGAACTGTCTAGTAAAACTCAGTTGTTGATCATATGTTTAGCATAGGTTTAGTTAAGGTAAGGGTACCATGCATGGGGTCAGGGGAATTTTAAGAATTTGTTGTTTTATTTGTGTGGTTTTCTTGACCAGCCTGGAGTACCAACAGGAGTATGCATAAATTACATGGTTAGGAGCATCTCTGCCCATGCTAGTTAATATATTCAATTAAATTTCAGTTTACTCAGAAAACACACTTAGCTAGTTTATATAGACTAGGATCCAAAACATACTTCTAAGCTTAGATACTACTAAATACAAAAGTCAGTATGAAGACCACTATAATCGGCCACACTTCACCCAAGTACTCTTGGAAGAGGTGGGTCTTCAGTCTGTGTTTGAAGACAGCAAGTGATGCAGCAAGTTTGTTCCACCACTTCGGTTCCAGGACAGAAAAAAAGCCTGGACGCTTGTCTTCTGTGGATCTTAAAGCCTCGCCGACGTCTCTTCTTGGATGACTGCTCACCACCCCAGCAAGATGGAGCTGCTGTACATCCCGGGAACTGCTGGACCAAGAAACGATCTTGCCATCACCTTTAAGAACTCACTGATCACTCCTTCTACTGAAGCCCGAAGCCTTGGTGTAGTGATGGATGATCAGTTATCGTTCTCAAGTAATGTTGCAAACGTAACTCGGTCCTGCAGATTTCTTCTGTACAACATCCGGAGAATTCGACCCTTCCTCTCTAGAGAGGCCACCCAGGTGCTTGTTCAGTCTCTCGTCACTTCCAGACTTGACTACTGCAACTCTCTTCTGGCTGGTCTCCCTCTGCGCACCATCAGGCCCCTGCAACTCATCCAGAATGCAGCGGCACGGGTCGTCTTCAATGTCCCAAAATTTAGCCATGTCACTCCACTGCTGCGTTCTCTCCACTGGCTTCCTGTAGCTGCCCGCATCAGATTTAAAACCCTGACGCTGGCCTACAAAGCCAAGAACGGACCAGCCCCTCCGTATCTGATGGCAATGGTCAAAAGCCGATCCGCACCAAGAGCCCTTCGAGCTTCAAGTACGGCTCGGCTCGACCCGCCATCCCTCAAAATCCGCGGAAGACAAGCGTCCAGGCTTTTTTCTGTCCTGCACCAAAGTGGTGGAACGAGCTGCCCCTGGGTGTCCGAACGGCCGAGTCACTCGCTGTCTTCAAACGCAGACTGAAGACCCACCACTTCAGAGAGTACTTGGACGAATAGTTCTATGGTCGCCTTATTGTATTGTGTTTAGCAATGTCTAAGCTTAGAGGTATCTTTGAGTTATTAGTCTATTCTAACTAGCTAAGGTATCTTTCTTGGGTAAATAGCAAAGCACTTTGTAAGTCGCTCTGGATAAGAGCATCTGCTAAATGCCGTAAATGTAAATGTAAATGTAAATGTAAAGCTGACCCGTATTTGAAGCTTGAAGGGCTCTTGGTATTGATCGGCTTTTGACTATCGCCATCAAGTAAGGAGGAGCTGATCCGTTTATGGCTTTGTAGGCCATCGTCGGGGTTTTGAATCTGATGCGGGAAGCAGCTACACAAAGCCAGTGAAGAGAACCCAGCAGAGGAGTTACATGGCTGAACTTTGACAGACGTGTTGAAGACAACCAATGCCACTGCATTCTAGATCAATTGCAGGGCCCGGATGATGCACAAAGGAAGAGCACATGGGGAAACCAGAAGAAACCACAGACATAGACCAGTACTTTTTAGCTGTATACTGTTATTTTGTACAGTTTGTACATGGTGTCCAGACTCCAACTGCAGTGTATGTTATTTACTGTGTATACTGAGCAAGACTGTTCTTCATAAAAATCTGAAAAGAAATTTAAACATAGTTCTGGACTGTGTTTTCTGTTGGGTCAGCATTTACAATACTGTATATTTTCCTTCTGTGCCATTTCAAAATACAAGCTTAAGAATTTAAAAATGACTGATTTATTAGTCACAATCTAGGATTTTGCTAGATCTCTTTTGAGATTATTTCCCATCATGCCCCTAGCAGGAAATTTACAGAAACAGAAGCAGCTTCTGGCCACAGCTGCCCTTGTGTGTGCGGTAGCTTGGTCGAAAAAAAAACTGCATGAGCTGAAACTAAAAACTGTTATTATAATATAATAGACTAATATTAAACACAGTTGATTTTATTGGAACGTCACAATGAGAAAAATACTGAGGGAAGACAGCTATCCTGACCACCATACACCAAATGATCGAGATGACAGGAGAACACTGCAACTCTAGCAAAGACTTGCGTGATTTAAATCCGACATTGGAAATTTGTCTCCGGCAGTGAAATCTCTTGAAAAGTTGGTGTATGGCTAGTATTAATGTGACGGTACTTGGTCCGAACATCACGGTAACTCTTAAAGTAAATTTTACGAATCTGGGGTAATGAGTTAAATGAGTTAAGGTGGTGGAGGACAAAATATGCCACTAAAGTGATCCTTATCTTGCTCCAGTTAACATCTAGAAGCAGTCCTCTCTACTGAGTTTATTTCACATTAGATTAACTTAAGCCCAATTTGAGCTGAATTCGTTTTGGTTGGAGAGTGGTGCTGTAATTTAACTGAATGCTTACTGGTTACCAGTAATAATTTCAAAGTAACTGGCCTATTGTAATTTACAGGACTTTACATTTCCCTCATTAACAGCAGAACGTAATAATAATGTTTGATATTATAATAGCAAAACCTGCTCATGGCTATTACCATGTGCTCATTGCATTATTGTTTATGTTAGCTTTGCATAATTGCTGACATATATATCCTGGCTATGATATTTCCATCCCAGCTCTCTGTGGTCATTTGAGAAATTATACAGATTTTTATACTGGATTAATCGTAAGTTATAATAGGTAATAACTAATTCAGTTTTTTAGGCCCATTTTGGACACAATTTTTAAACTTTGTTTTTTAAAGCTGCTGAATACTTGGCGACTTTGGAAATGGGTGATGGACTGGTCCCAGAGGAGGCACTCTGTGTGTCAGATAGGGTCAATGGAGGCAGGCCTCTTGGCTCACGCTGGCTGTGGGAACATCTGCTTACTCTCCACTGCCACATGAAATGAGACTTTAAATAGCATCCTACCCATCCTGGGTGAGATCACATCACTGGCACACAACCATGAGAACCTCCACAGCTGGAGGTGGGAGGGCTTGATGAAAAGCTGCACTGATTGTGATTGGTGACTCTTTTCTTTTTCTGGGCCTGTTTTTCTGTCTTAACAAAACATTGGGCTTTTAGCACCAGTCGGTCTTAAGAAGAGATTCACACACTTACTTGCCACTGTTTTCTTTTTTGGGATTTTAATAAATTGATGAAAACAATAGAATCTATCTTTATAAGAGCACAGCTGTTAACAATTCCGCTTTAAAAACATCATGAATCTGACTTTTTGTTGAAACTTTTCTCAAGAACAGATAATCGCTGTCAGAGCATTCATCATGAAACTCAATGTAAAGAACAACTGGCAGATTCACATGATGTGAAAACAAAAATAAAACCGCAAAAATAAAGATACAAGGTTTCAGAAGGTTTCAGTTTTTTTTCCATCATGTGAATCTGTCATTTGTTCTTTACATTGTAGCAGAATGTGTGAGAAATAGACCAATAGAAATGCTCCAAAATTACTAGGAATAAAATTGCTGTTTTGTTGTGAGGAAAATTCTTAGGAAGATATTGGTGAATAAGGCCTGTTGTCTTTAATGTAAGTTATGTATTCTGTATAATCAAATCATCAAGACAAAGTCTTTCAGAGTGTTTTTGCCAGACCACCTAGCAGGCGGGCCTAAAAGAGGCAACGTCCTACTGACTGGCTGAGTGACTGACTGACTGATAGACCTTGTAGAAACACTCAAAGAACTGCAAGAACTGCAGACTACATTTAGCCACAAAGCTAACGAGTATATGTGCTGCCAAGAGAAGATGCAATCCTATTATTGTAAAGAGAAGTGGTGCAACTAAATCAGGTGTATATGGTTACATACATGTTGCTAGGGTGTGTTTTGGCGAGCACTGGTTTCTATCCGCACCAGAAATCTAAGTCTATAAGGTTCTCTGAAATTAACCATTTCACATCAAATCACTTTGAAAGTCATTATTTACATCAGAAAATCTTTATTTTTACATCAGTAAAATTGAATTTTATTCAAAAACATTCTTTCTTTGTGTGTATGTGTGTACTGTGAACCTTCAGAATACACGTCCTAATGTGTTCCTAATGCTTTGCAATTTCATAAAGTCAATGGACACCTTCATAGCCAGAATACATATTTTTATTAGGCAGATAAAATACAGTTCAGAGAAAAGAAAAAAAAACACCAAAAATAAACTCTCTTGTACATCAATTTTTCCTTCCTCCACAGCACACAAATAACCGCAGTTATTATACACAAAAGCAGAGCGAATCTAAGCGGGAATGACCTCAGATGAGAGATCCGCTGCGGCGCTGAAAATGACAGAGGTCAGATGATTTAGCAGATTGAGCATTGTGTGCTGTCCTCTTGGTTACTCACACCATTCAAAGGGGATCAAGGGCAAGTGCTGTGTGGGCAGCACACGCAGGCGCCCTTTCGGTTTGACGTGTTCTCCCTCATTGCAGCGGCTTGGAGTGCAGGAACCAAATGAGCCATTGAAATCTTAGTGTTAGTCATAGTAGACTTGAGCTACGAGAAGCTGCACCAGGCAGATTTCTGACTGAAACTAAGACAAAGCAGATGCTTAGGAGTGAAGAAAATCCATGTGAGGCTTTGTTTGTGAGGGAAGCCTCTTGTGTTATGGTCTTGCTCACAAAGGTGAAGTGAGCAAAGGCAGGCAGGGCTGGAATTTTGTGTTAAACAGGAACTTGGCTTTAAAAGTGGTGGACCAGTTTTAGTCATAATCATACCTACAAATGTTTAACACAAAACATTATAAAGCACAAAAGCCTCCAGAAGATGCTAGCAACAAGTCCCAAACACGTACCCTTGTTCAGACCTACATTAATTAAAAACATGATTCTAAAAAATTATAAAGAGGGATATACGTCTACAAAATCGCACCTCTGGAATGTTCTGATACATCTGACATACATACGAAGTCGAGAGCCAGCTCAAGGGCTCAATTAACATTTAAGAGAGCGAGCAGAAGTTCAGCCTAGCATTAGGTGCTAACAACGTTCTTTTCAATGGTGTCCTGTGGGTAAAAAATTTGAAGAAACAGCTTCATTTTCAGCTTTTCTCACCATCACTTATTTTACCATCAAATACTTATTTAAGCCATAGACCAAGGCATGTCCAATTAGCGGTTTTTGCTTTGGTAGTAGCTTGAAGGCGCTAGCTCTTTAGATAGTATGAAGGCAAGGCATTTCTACTTCTGAGGCTCTTCCAAAGCCTTCATTTCCAAATCATAACAGCATTTTAATTGCACTGTACTTTAGTACATCAAATCACAAGGATATATGTGTAATTTTGATCATTTTGATATATATCGATGCAAATACCCATATACTGTTATGGCTGTATCATAATGATTAGATTAGGTCTGATTATAAAAAGGAAGCAATTTAGAGAGACTAACCCAAATAAATCAGTTCTCATAGGATCAATTTGTTCCACATAATGAAGACTTATTCAATAAAGGAGGGAGGGGGGGGGGTTACAAAATGCTATAAATGACACAGAAAACAACACAAGAAGATGTGGAAGTAAGAGAGAAGAGAAAGTGAGAAAATAGGAGGCTGAGGAGGGATAGACAAAGTTGTTCTGGCCATGTATGGACACTGAGTGATGCTGTAGTCCAAACACACTCTTTCTCCCAAAAATACTTCCTGTGTACCTCCCCCCCTGTGTAGTTGGGGGTTTGGTTTTGATAAAGGGGAAGTCAAAGGTCACAGGTTCTTGTTGTCATCATGGTGATGGCACTGGCTGCAGGTGGGTGTCTCCAAGAAGGGCAGCTCCTGCCCAGTGCTGTGGAAGCGGAGCACTCTGGCGTTCAGGTCAACACAGCACTGTGGACAACAAAACACAACACCTTATCTCAAATGGGCCTTTTAAAGATGTTACTACAGTTAAATTGGGATGCCAGTTAGCCTGCATGTTATATTCAGTCAGAAGGGTAGAGCAGCTCAAAGCCAAAGTTGAAGTAAAAGAAGCTACCAAAAACCAAAAACTCTTGAGTTCCTTAAACACTGTGTGCAGAATTATTAGGCAAATGAGTATTTTTATCACATCATCCTTTTTATACATGTTGTCCTACTCCAAGCTCTATAGGCTTGAAAGCCAACTACCAATCAAGTAAATCAGGTGATGTGCATCTCTGTAATGAGAAGGGGTGTGGTCTAATGACATCAACACCCTATATAAGGTGTGCTTAATTATTAGGCAACTTCCTTTCCTTTGGCAAAATGGGTCAGAAGAGAGATTTGACGGACTCTGAAAAGTCAAAAATTGTGAGATGTCTTGCAGAGGGATGCAGCAGTATTGAAATTGCCAAACTTTTGAAGCGTGATCACTGAACAATCAAGCGTTTCATGGCTTATAGCCAACAGGGTGGCAAGAAACGTGTTGAAAAAAAAAGGCGCAAAATAACTGCCCATGAATTGAGGAAAATCAAGCGTGAAGCTGCCAAGATGCCATTTGCCACCAGTTTTGCCATATTTCAGAGCTGCAACGTTACTGGAGTATCAAAAAGCACAAGGTGTGCGATACTCAGGGACATGGCCAAGGTAAGGAAGGCTGAAAAACGACCACCTTTGAACAAGAAACATAAGATAAAACGTCAAGACTGATTTTTCTAAGATTTTATGGACTGATGAAATGCAAGTGACTCTTGATGGGCCAGATGGATGGGCCCGAGGCTGGATCAGTAAAGGTCAGAGAGCTACACTCCGCCAGCAAGGTGGAGGTGGGGTACTGGTATGGGCTGGTATCATCAAAGATGAACTTGTGGGACCTTTTCGGGTTGAGGATGGAGTGAAGCTCAACTCCCAAACCTACTGCCAGTTTCTGGAAGACACCTTCTTCAAGCAGTGGTACAGAAAGAAGTCGGTATCGTTCAAGAAAACGGTCCCTCATAAAATGTGAGATCTACAGGGAGGGAAAACAGTACACCTCTCTGAACAGTGTCTGGAAGGCTGTGGTGTCTGCTGCACGCAATGATGATCGTAAACAGATCAAGCAACTGACAGAATCTATGGATGGAAGGCTTTTGAGTGTCATCGTAAAGAAAGGTGGCTATATTGGTCACTGATTTGTCAGAAATGTTTATTTCTAAATGTTGTGTTATATTGGTTTACCTGGTGAAAATAAACAAGTGAGATGGGTATATATTTGTTTTTTATTAAGTTGCCTAATAATTCTGCACAGTAATAGTTACCTGCACAAACGAATATCCTCCTAAGATAGCCAAATCTAAAAAAAAAACCCACTCCAACTTCCAAAAATATTAAGCTTTGATATGTATGAGTCTTTTGGGTTGATTGAGAACATAGTTGTTGTTCAATAATAAAAAGAATGTTAGAAACTAAGCTGGATTACTGAACAGCAGAAAGGAGCTTTTGATTGCGTCCTGTGGTAAACAGCAATGCGGAAGACTAAATGTATCCGGTTCAAAACATATTTCAAATAAAGGATAGAACACAAAGTTTATGCCCTAATGTTTATGGACACCCCTTCTAATGAATGCTTTCTGCTACTTCAGCTACATATAGCTTGTTCAGCCCTGTAGAGAAGTACTGCCAACAGAGGGAAAGCCCCCAGAATTGAGCTGTGGAGCAGTGGAACTGCAGTTTTCTGAAATGATGGTGCTCCATTCAATACTTTTGGAATGAGTTGGGGAGTTGGGGATTAGCAATGCTTCAGAATCTAGTAGAAAGCCTTCCCTTGACAGTACAGATAGTTACTCCAACAAAAACAGGACAAACTGTTGATTTTGAAAGAAACAATTAATATAAAGTTGTCCCAATATTTTTGTCCATATGTGTTGTAATTGCTGAAACCCCCCTTCTTTTTTGTCACATAGAAATTCCGGAGAGAAAAGACCCAGAGTTCCTTAAATGGGCATAACACGGTCTAAAATACATGGAGACAGAGTGCCTCAGCCCTGCATTTCTTATTTATCTACATTTTCTCTCCAGTTTAGTCATGGCCAATTCTAGGCGCCCCCCTACCACAAATGATCCTACCAATGCTTAAAGGGTGAATGCTAGACATCAGAAGCCAGACACTGCATACTTAATAAAACTGTCATTGTTAAATCAAAGTAAAAGACCCTCATTGGCCAGCATTGCAATGTGTGATGGATGTCAAGGACGGCCTTCTTACCCACCCAAAAAGAGCGAGATCAATTATACTCTCTGGTCCTAGCTACGGATGGCTGTTCCATTAGAGAATTGCATATATAAGTTGTTAAAAAGCCTTTACAATGAAATGAAAGTGTTTCATGAGTGTTTTAGTTTCCATGTATCATTAAGTTAATGTAGGTTATAAAAATTCATAGTGATATCATATGCAAACAGAAACTGTTCTGTGGGTGCAGCATTGCAACTTATCGGATGTTGAAAGTCCAAATAGGAGTTAAGTACCAGATGACTTTTAAAAAAGATATTTCTTTCGTTTAGATTTTGAACATTTCCAAAACTTCTACATGGTTGTGAACACAGCGCAAGAAATAAAGTACGAGAAATGTGAGCAACAGCTAATCAGTCAAAGCTGTCTAGGCTTTGTGATCAACTGAAACTCACAAAGGATCTAAATGTCTAAAATGAGCAGATTTTTATTCATAGGAATACATTCTATACTAAAGTATATAAATATATTATGTGATACTCTTTTCTACACTGGAATCTTCAATATCTTTTTTTTGTTACCTATTTTTGTATGTGCTCATTTCCATGCTCGGTGAACGAACGCTCCTGTTTGAGTTAACAGTGTTATCTCATTTGAATAATATTAAATACTGTGTGAATATAAATGTGAGTGACAAAGTGTCGGAAATGTATGCACTTGGTCTCCAGCCCCCAGACAGCCATGTTCCTCCACTTGTCTGGCTTTAGAGCCTTTTTTTCTTTTCCCTCTGAGACGAGTAATGATTCTAATACTAATGCTCCTCCTCCAACCATCCCCCATTCTCTCCCCTCTTTTTTTTAAGAACATATCTATTTTTGGGCTACTTTGAACACTTGGTAACCATGCTGGAAATAAAATGAATTTCACAATTCAATCACTCAGACAAAGACACATAATGGGACAAAAACTGTAGCGGATGTCCCCCGGGCCCCACTATCACCAGCACCATCTTGAAAGGAAGGCATGAGGGTTCTGCTTTACTAAAGTGAATTTCAGAGCTATGCATGTGGATTTTGACCAAGCTTGAAGCAGAAGACTGGCCAAAAATCTAATTTTATATAATGTAATCTATAAAAATGGACACAAATATGGAAAATCTTGGTTTCATGATGGCTACTAGTACTGGTTTTATCTATGGCTTTTTATTGATAACAGTGTGTCTTTTGCTTGTTACCTACATTAGCCTCCTAGCCCTATTGCAAAACTAAAGAAGCACATTTTGCACACCAAACTTAGAAATGCTCTCAGCGCTGGTTTATCAGAGGAGAGAATCTGTCAACGTCTAAGCTTTCAAGAGGAAACAGCAGGATTAAAGCTCACTTCCATTGAGAACTCCACTAAATTACCCTACCTTATCTTAGTTTTTTCACTGACCAAGACTCCAGACAGCCAGATCAGACATTGGAGTGATGCTATTGATGTCTATAATCACAGTTTGGGTGGATTAGGCCTGATGAATGTGAAGACTAGTTTTCCATTTTGCAACAGCAAAGCAATGTAGATGCTATCCCATGATTGTTTCATAGCTTCAAATCACCAAAGCCTTCAAAGGCAGTCCAAGGTTAGTGCTACTTTTAGCCTGTGGTGCATGCTGCTCATGGGAGATGTGGCTACTGAATATGAGAGAGGAGTAGAAACAAAAAAAAGCTTACTTTGAGTTCCAGCAGGGTGTGTAGGCCCAGGCGTAGCTCAAACGCTTCATCATCTGTGAATGAAAGAGAGAATGAAAAACACTGCGAGAGAGAGAGAGAACATATTTGAACCCTACAGGTGTATATTCATCCTTTGTCTCATCAGTGGGCTGCACAGCAGAGCTGGATCCTAAATGAGTTCATTAGCTTGGTCTTCAGTGCATCTGTATGCCAAATGAGTCACAGTGGCTACACGTGCCCTCATGTTTGAGGCTAATAGCTCCCTCCACGGCCTGATGCTCTTTGTCTCGGCTGCCTCATGGCTGGGAGAAAATGTCAGCAGCAGGCACGGAGCGTTCACAGCCCTAACAGGCACTCTGGAGCTTATGTAACAGGACATTTCTCGTTTTTGGCTAAAGACCATCCATGAAGATGTAATATACAGTACAGAGACTAAGCAGAGTATTCACAGAAGCCGTCGTGTCAAGGATGCTATTGCAAACTGCTGGGGGACCCCTGGGACAAACACAGCATGTTTTATATGTCAGTGGTCTGTGTAATATTTCTACAGCCGGCTCATTCTCAACCTCATCCTCGTCTGGTGGACAAAGATGAGGCTCTTTTAGATTAAGAGATTATAATATAATTAATAGACTCTTATCTACCATCACATGCTAAATGTGTAAATCTGTACAGTATAGACATAACCTTGAAGTAATTTTACTTCATATTGAGCATTGTTGTGAGGATTTAATTGCATTCAGCAATAAGAGTGTTAATAAGGTCAGGATGTTGGATCATCACCACCCCACCTTATAAATAAACTGGATGCAGCACCATCATTCCAGAGAACACAGCTCCATTGCTCTACCGCTCAATGGTGGAGGGCTTTATACCTCTCTAGCCCACAAGGTATTAGGCATGGTGCCAATAGCTTCATGTTTATGTGCTCCAGAGAGTCCTATTCTTTTGGCAATACTTCTTTACAGGGACTAGACAAGATGTGTGTATGTGTTTGTGTGTGCATTTGCACATCTGTGTCAGCAATGGGTGCAATGGGAGTAACTGGATGCATTCATTAGATGGGGTGTCCACAAACATTTGGACAGAGTGTATTTGCCAGGTTTGCTTTCCCTTGCCACTATTAACCTTGCTCCAATGCTCCAAAATCTAGCACAAAGCCCCTTCGCTGGACAGTAGAGACAATTACTCCAATAAAGGCAGGATCATCTCTTTTTAATACTCTTGATTTCTGAAGAATGAATGAAAGCAGGTGTCCCCATACTTTAGGTGTCCATATTGTATATAATTTATGACTTTAAAATGTTACAATGAAATCATGTGTGGTTAAATGTCTGAATATAGTAACAGTTACTATGTTACTACTTTTACCACTGGCTAAAAACAGAGTTTTTTTTTTTGTTGTTGTTGTTTAATATATTAGCTGATTATTTCATCATTTTTATAAAAATGGTACTTTATCATTTTTTTGAAGACAAGCATAATGAGCACCAAAAACCAGGCATGCAGTTTTCAAATTTTCTGTTGACCATTTAACCTGTTACACATAACATGTGTTTGAAAATGATTATTTTTTTTATTGTTGGTACAGCTTTTAAATTAGACTGGCCAGAAGTCTTTGTGGGGTGTTGAGGTCTTACCTATGACCTGAGCAGAACACTGCACTTTCTCTTTTCCCAGCTGCAGCTGCACAGATGTGACTGTGTTAACCCTGGAATCACTGAGGGGCTTGCTCTCTGGGCTGGATTTGAGTCTACAAAACACACACACACACACACGCACACACCATAGAAACAAGCAGTTAGCATACAATAAAGACATGTTTTGCTCATGTATTGTTTCATAGTCTAATAGTGCTAAGAGCTGTGTGTGCATATACTGTATTACAGTCTCTTGATTTCCATTAGTATTGCACCTTTTTACAGTGAAGGGTCTGTAGACAAACCTACAGACTTGTAGGCCTTTACATTTTTATTTAGTTCATTAAGAGGACAAAGATATCTAACACACTAATCACCCATGTAAAAAAAATAACTGATCTTTCAATCACTTTGCCTTGCTGAATGTAGATCTCACTCATAGTGGAGTTATGAAGTAACTTCATTTTGGGAGGAGGAACATGCCTAAAGCTCCTAAAATGCCCTCCTCCCTAATCTAACGTCCTATACATTCCATCTCTACCTTATTCATGTGTCAACCTCCCCTCCCCCCCTTATAGCCTTCTCCCAAATCATCATTAGCTGAAACATGAGCTGAACAAGCAAATTGACGTTTACAATCCGAGTGCTGTGGTCACCACAATGGTTCATTAGACAATGACCGAAAGAAAGCCCAGAAATGAGGCAAAAAGGTTTAAACCATTTTTTGAGATTCTAGCACATCACTGAAACCACAGTGAGAGACATTATCTAATAACTCTAGGAACATTGGTGAATCTTCTTGGAAGTGGCTGGCAGGAGATCATCAAAGGTTCCAGGAAAACATCTGAGGAGCTCTCAGGTCTCTCTGACCTCAGTTAAGGTCAGTGTTCATGTCTCCACAGTAAAAAAAGAAAAAGGAACTGGGCAAAGGTGGCATTCATGGGAGAGCAGCAAGGGAGAAACACAGCTAATCACAGACGTAATGCACTTCTCACAGTTACCCAAAAAAGTACCCGCACCATCCCTCAGCCTTTTGGGCTGATGTTCTATGGACAGACACGTCTGAAGTATCAGGATCTGGCTTAAAGCAAATCCTGCATTTCACAGCATAAACAGCCTTCAAACATGGTGGTGGTGGTAGGGTGGGGTAGGGATGTGTTGATGCCTGAAGACCTAGATAGCTTGTTTTTTTTGAAGGAACCATGGATTCTGTTCTGTTTCAGAGAATTCTGTGTGAAAAAGCTGAAAATGAGTTCTGCAAATAGCGATGTTGTTATAAGAAGTGTCGTTTAAAGGCACTACTGCTAAAGTTGCAATAAAGGGGCCATTACTTTTTTTTTCACACAGGTGATTTGCACTTTGCTCCATTGCTCCATGCTCTAGTAACACTCAACATCGATCAGCCATAACATTAGCACCACTGACAGGTGTAGTGAAAAACACTGATTATCTATATCTACAGTGGTTTCTGTCATAGGGTGGGATATACATATTAGGCAGCAAATCAAAAGTTTAACATTTTATTTGTCGCATACATAGTCATATACTGGATGACCAACAGCGAAATGCTCAGATGACTGTCCGCTCACATGAACAGGAAACAATAAAGGTAGAAATAGAATGTAAGGCAGAATTCTTGAAGGTGATTCCTGTTAAAAGCATGAAAAATGGGAATCTGAGCCACATGGACCAAGGGCCATATTGTGATGGCTATTCTAATCTCTGTTTTTTCTTGTATGCAGTGGTCAGTACCTACCAAAAGGGTGGGTCATTGATCTATGGCTCATTGATGCGATCCATGGAGGCCCTACCTCACAACGTGCAGGGCTTAAAGCTGAAGGATCTGCTGCTAATGTCTTGGTGCCAGATGCCACAGGACCTACTCAATATTAGGTGGTTCTAACGTTATGGCTGATCGGTGTATGTGTGTACTGTGTTTCAGATATCAGATGCGAGGACCATATATCCTCCCAATTAGGTTAGAATCTGGCCACAATTAGCTATAGGCTTCTTTTGTACAACATTGCTTGACTTGCTTGAGCTGGTGGTTTAGGCCCTAGTATAGTAATGTACAATAAGAGGACATAGGTGCATAGTTGTGACTCACCCCAGTCTTCTGCAGCATGTGCTGGAGATGTGGTTGTACTGACAGCCTGTGTTGATGGACACCTTTACCTCAGCATCACCGCACTGCAAGACAAACACACACTCACTGATTACGCACCACCGCCTCACTCTCTCACACAATGCTAATCTCAGTCTCACAGGAGGTTTTTAGAACCGTATTTGGAACTCTATTCTACTTGCCCTGCTTAGAATACGAATCAGAGAATTAGAGACAGCTTACTAACTCAATATGAGAAATTGCTTTGATAGAGTAACCACTTAGTAACACCATAGCAACCACCTAGCAACACTATAGCAACCAGCTGGGATTCCACCACAACCACCTAGGAAACCATAGGGATCACCTAGCAACACCATAGCAAGCGTCTGGGATACCACAGCAACACAATGGAAACCAGCTAGCCACACCATGGATACCACCTGGAATCCCACACAGCAACAGCCTAGGAAGTGCCTGCACAATAATACCCTTCCTTCAGGAAATGCACTAAAACACCACCAAGGATAGGTATTATAGCAATAAACACTTGCAAACATATTAAAACATTATTATAACCCAAAATAAATGTAGAAAATCATGTGTTATTTTCAATAAAAGTAGAACACAGGTGCCTGAGCAGTGGAGGAAATGGAGCAGATGCACCCCGAGACGCAGACATATAGTAAACAGAAGCATTTGCACCATTTTATAATTGAGCAAAATATTGATTTTTTAGTAGACATAAATGTGTGTGTGTGTTCAACGGATTGTATTATTATCCCTGAAGCAAAACAGTCATGTACAAACGTCATGTACATGTGTCTCCTCTCAGTTTCTGGCAGCAGAATGACTAAATTTCAATCAGTCTTATACTAATTTGTTATTTTTCTTGGCATTTTGTCCTAAATAATTAGAATGATACTTTGTCTTTTTGATCAATTTCAAATTTTTTCAAAAATGTTCTGCAGTAAAATGCAAAAAGACAACTGACATAAGAACTTATTAAAATTACTTTCTTTGAACTTTTCATTATACTTATTTTTCATAGGTTGGTCAAATGTTTGGTTAAAATAACAACATTTGTTTCAGATGTTCGACTTATTTTCTCAGAAGTGAGGCGGTGAGTTTCCCAGAAAGCCTGAAAATACTGATGATCCCTGATGGCAAATCCAGCAGCAGGAGAGTTGAGTTGCGCAAAATGTTTTTTTCAAGGCTCATTTTCCATGTATAATTCAATGGGTTTTGTCTGTATTTCCGCATATTACCTTATGTACTTATATACTACTCTTTATTTAAATGGTAAACAGAGAAAAAACAAACCATTACTTCAACATGTAGGTAAAAATAAAAAGGATAGTAATTATATTGACATAGTAAAGAGCAGAAAGAAAAAAAAAAAACCTTTTCCCGACTGTAATCTGCTTCCAACTGGAACCCCTAACACAAAAAAAATACTCTCTGACTTTAATTTAAAATCGGGTACCCATAGTACGTGTAAACCTGTTCCCCCCCTGGTAATCGAATGAAATCCATTTATTTCGCTCTCTGAGAAATAGGATGTGTTTTGTTGTAAAACAGCTTTATTCAAACCTATGTGTCACTATTTCTCTAGATACAAGCCACATCATCAAACAGCAGCACAGCAAGACCTGCAGAGTTGCTAGCTATAGTAAAAGTGCCATAGGTCACACTGAGGGTCAGAAATCGACACCCCAGTCCCAGTTCTTTATGATTCAGCCATTACATGATCCAGTGTGGGTTGGACTAACTGGTAGGTCAACGTGTGGCAACCTGTAACTAATGAAGCATGCTTATAATGAGCTGAACAGGACGGCTCCTGACCATGGAAGGCACTCTCAATGACCTTCAGTGTTTCATTATTGTGAGCTTTTATTTTTAGCCTTATCCTCTGGCCTCGTGTTCCAGGAGAGCCAACAGAATTCCACACCAACCATATTTCCCATCTGACGGTTCACTGTTTTTTAGCCTTGCTTTCCGTGAATGTGTGACTAAGCGGTTAGACATTGGTAGAATCAGCAAGACTAGCTGTGATCTTTAACTAATTGATCATCCAGTTATTTCCTGACCAGTTCGGCCATGTCAGCAGTATTGTTCCTCTGAAGAGCTACAGATGATATTTCTATGGGACAGTTTTTAGAGAAATCAGCAGTGGAGATTTTTGAGAGCATTTGAGATGTACGTCTGGCATGTGACCATCGTGCACTAACTGTAGCAGAGTATGGCAACACAGCTTTACTAGACAGTGTCTACACTGTCCAGCACTGTGCCAAGGTCAGAAAAAACCCTCTGTTATAGAATTGCAGTCATCAAATTACTCAATTTACGGCATCAGGAAAAAGGCTGAAATACATGTATTTAACAGAAAACCATACAGAAGGCTCAGCAGCTGAATCTAATGTCAGAGTTCAGTGACTCCACCTTCACCACTATCGCACCTTCATTCTTTTTAGGAACTCTTTCAGAAATCTTTTATACACCTCCAAACATCAGTGTTTTCAGTATTTCTGCTTCCCACCATCAAAGTCTTCCCAGACACATTCAACACTGTGACTGATCACAGAGGGAGGATGGACAGAAACACCTGTGGATTTGTTCAGATCTGAAGTATGAGTGGAGCTCTTAGTTTTAGTGGTGTACCAGGTCTTGCACTTTTGTAAGTCCCATTTCCTCTGGATCTTTTAACAGTGTTTTGAACTCTCAGTGTTTTGAAAACTCATGTTTCTTCGCTGACTTAAGGCCATTAAATATTCAGACTAATTTTCTGCAATGCAAATAATGTGACATTTTTACTGGAAATTAGTAAACAGAGGACAATGTCTGGCCTTTGTACAGTTCTGGAGCTGCCTATGTTTGCATAAGTTTATTTTTAAGCTGTCTTATGAGCATTACTGAAATCCAAAGTTTGCTCGAGTGGTTTTGGAAAACAATGGCCTTAATTGCTGTAGTCGCATAACTTTTGCTAGGATAATAAATGCAGTACATTCAAACATATTAAATTAGGTCAGCTCATATAATATGGGAGCCTTAGTTTTCCGTAAACCATGTAGAGTAAACTGAATTACTGGCTTTTTCTGTGTGGCCGGGTGCTCTTTCCACTGTTAACCGTCTTTACTCATTCAGCCCCCTTTGACTGTTAAGGGTGGTAGATGTCTAAAAGTAACGTTGCACCCCACCATAAGTTTCCTGTAGCTTAAAGTGAACGGCCTTCACTTTCACAGGCGCTGCAGTCATCTGTACGTTTCCTACCACAATAAAAGCAGTTTCCACCACTTGGTATAACGTTCCATGCATGAACTTGAGTGCTGTTCAGTCTGCCCCCAATGATTGTTCCAACCTCATTGCTTTCAACAGGAAATTCATTTTCTTTTATTTTTGCAGCCCCTCAAAAGTTTCCAGTTATTTACCTTATTTCTTTATTAAACACACCCTCACTCATGAAGGCTATATCAGATGTGTAGAATGTGATAAGAGTGTGCTCTCATTCTTCATATATATGTGTGTGTGTGTTTGCAAATGTGTGTAAGCAATTCAAGATCTAGAATTAAACTCATTCATTACATGCTAATGACGACAGCCTCCATTAGAGCACAGACTCGTTACAGAAGAAGAAGCATTAGAGCATTTCTGTCTATCACTCTGTTAAAAGCTGTCCCACATAGTCATCACCTCATCACTGATGTTCCATTTAAATGCAAATGAATGTCTCCACAGTACACAAAGTAGAGAGCAGAGGATCCCCACATGGGTTCTAGGACGCATGTTTCTTCCGAACATGTGTGGCGATGCAGTCCCCACAACCCATGTCCATGACTTCAGACCTTGGACGCTCGGCATGGTTCTCCATGACTCTTAAACTGGAGTTGAACTCTCAGCTGACTTGTGAAGGCTGTGAGGAAATGAGCAGCTCCATGCTCACTCCCACCCCTTTGGGCCAATAGGCTTTAATTGAGGCTCTATTTTTACTCCACTCAATCACAGCGTCAATACTGAGCCACCGACTTGTGTGGCACGAGGCACCAAGACGTTGCCTTTCGATAGGAACAAAATTCAGGCTCAGTTATGGATGTCTTTGCCTTTGAGATCTGCCACAAATTGTTAAAGGGACACTGCTCATCAAACACCTAGAGACAGCTTACCTCTCAGTAGAGTTACATTTCTTTTATAGTAGCCCTATTAAGTTCTGGTTCTGTCTTAATGGTGATTTACTAGCTATCAGAGTAGTGCTGACATCTCAACAAAAGCATAAAGTACACTATATGTCCAAATATTTGTGGACACCCCTTCTAATGAATGAATTCAGCTACCTTAAATTGCCCCCATTGCTGACAGATTTTCAAATACACACACATAGCTTGTCTAGTCTCTGTAAAGTCTCTGTCTCTGGAGCAGATGAACATGAACCTATTGGCACTATGCTTACTGCTAGGCATGGGCCCTGAGTATAAAGCCCTTCAGCATTGAGCTGTGGGGTAGTGGAACTGTGTTCTCTGGAATGATGAATGGTGCTCCATCCAATACTTTTAGAATGAGTTGGAGATTTTGGGATGAGGTGGGGTGCAGATCATCCAACATTCTAACAACCAACATCCTAACATCCAACACTAACGCTCTTGTCACTGAATGCAGTCAAAAATCCTCACAGCAATGCTCTGACATCTAATAGAAAGCAGACACAGTTATCCCAACAAAAGTAGGATGAACTCTTTTTCAACACCCTTGATTTTAGACAATGAATGAGCAGTCCCAATACTTTTGTCCATAAAGTATATGTATTGTACAATATTACCAATCTTGTTTTCCTTCAAATAAACTTAGTCAAGGTTAGTCATCCCTTAAACTCTAATTACCAATTGGTGGACCTCAGTTCCTCTTCGTTCATCTACATAGGAGGGTGCTGATGTCAAACCATCCCTCAAATCAGAATTACAGCAAAAACTCAAAAGGTTCAGTTGTGTCTGACTACCTGATAGCAAACCACCTAGCATTTTAAAAACAATCGTAAACCATGACTGTAATGGACAGCTGAAATATAGAAACGCATGCGGCGCTCCAACTTCCACCAGTGCAATCAGGCCATGTAGAGCATTTTGTTGATGGAGCTGTTTTGGTAAATCTCTCACTCTCTGCTGTGACTGCATGTCTGTGCTTCTCACCAGATTAAATTTCAGAGAAAAAAGTTCTTTTAGCATTGTTTGTCTAGAAATGCCCGACCTAACCGATACACCTTAACAGTGCTTGGGAGATTTGTCTGCTGGCACAGCTACCTAGCCACAGTGCTATACTTTAGCAACTGCTAATGGTGTTTGCCTGATTGACTCCTACTTGCATTGGCCAGCAGCTACATCACTGTCAGTCATTGCGTGGTCTGAAACACCCACACAGTACCTTTTTAGACTCTTACTTTGAACCCCATGACCTCTATTACTACAATGCTGATTACTGTTTCTGTAAATTAGGCCTTTAATATGTTAAGTTATAGCAAACTGACAATAAACTCATGCTAATATGTATAAAATGTTGTTTTTGAAAAGCTAGATGTCCCCTAATTTTTGAAAGCTATTGTGCAGTCCTAGATTAGCATTGAATAGGCTGCACTGCAATGGAACTCGACTCTCGGATGTCAGCCTTTAATGTCCGAATGGATTTGTCATTTGGACCTCGTTATATAGTAATGAACTGCTCAGTGGGTGAAAGCAGGGTGTGCAGGCCCATCACTCTTGTCTTAGAGCGTATTCAAGTCCAGCGTTCAGGTCCACTGGCTTTGTTTTCAGCTTGGAAATAACTACCTCCGGGAAGCTTTTGTGGGCATCAGCAAGTTGGGGATCTTAGCATTGCACACCTTCAAAAACCTTGTATGAAAAGACTGCATATCTCTGAGATGATGAACAGAGACTCATGAGTCACTAATGAACAGTCATAAGGCCTTGAATGGGGTTGTCTCATCACAGCGTCTCATTATGAGCTCCATTATGAGCGTGTTTTATGTAGGCAAAGAGTGGAGAAAGCGTGAGAGAGCGAACTGAATGAAGTTCGCAAAGAAGAAATGGGTTGTTCTGCACTGGTGTGGATGAAAGGCCTACTCATCATTCAAGTCATACCTTACACTGCACCAGCAGGGCAGACAGGACGGACACTCTCTCTCTCTCCTCTGTTCTCGCTTGCCCTCTCGCCTTCTCTCTCTCCGTCTCCGTTTCTCCCAGTTTCTGCTTGATCTCTGCCCTCCCCCCAGCATCACTGCTGTCTCCATCTTCCTCCTCCTCCTCTTCTTCTTCCTCATCGGACCTCAGGCTCCTCTCGCTCTCCTCCGGAGATTCCCTCTCCTCCGTGGAGTCGTCCACTGTGCTCTCGCTTCTCTCCTCCATCTCACCTCCCTCTTTACTGTCGGCGAGAGGTGAGCGAACGCGGGATGGGATGTCCCGGGCCTCCCCACGCAGCCGAGTGATGTTGCCCTCCAGGAGGCGCCGTTGCACGATGCTGTGTGGTTGCTGTAAAAGAGGGGGGGGGGGACAAGAAGGGGATGTCACTGCTGAACTGTAGCCAAGGAGCTTGATGTCAACAATCTAGATTTCAAGTCCCTGCAGGGTTTGGTACCTTCTTACCTCTCTGCTGCCCTTTATTTGTATTTAACTTCTCTACTACCTCGTAATTCTGCTGACATCCATGAACTTTCTGTTTCTTAATCAAAGTTCCACACAATATAAGATACAGGGGCTTTTAGTATCATAGGCCCTAAACTCTGGAACAGTATTCCTAGTCCATCTATATAACTGTTGTGCTCTAGTGTCTTCCTAAATGGAGCTGAAGATGCATCTTTCAGGTTGTCTTGTCTATGACCAAAGTACTGCAGCATATAGAAGAAATGCTTGAAAGAAACTTCCTTTTCTATCCACATCCTTTTGTTGGTTTTGTCTGATCTGTATCTGTTAGAGCTGACTAGCAGTGGATCAACATGGGTACCAGGTTTTAGGTTTCATTCAAGTTTCATTCATTTACTCATATGTAGCCTCTAAATGGTTATAAAGTGGTTTAAAGTGCCAAAGCCAAAGAGCGAAATGGAGGCTTTATCAACTAAACTCTCTAATCTGAAGGTCTGATTTAACTGCAGTCAACTAGTTAGTGGACAAGCTAGCATGCTGTGAAAGGCTTTAGATGGTGTTTTTTCAAAATAGCTGTTGTCTTCAAGTTTGCTTTTGGTGGAATTACAATATCCTCCTGAGCTTTGTTGTAGGGGTGGTCCCAAAGGCTTTTTTCTTTGTGAAGATGCAACTTAATGCTGCTAAGATAGCTTAGTTTTGTGTTTTACAAATGATTTCTTAAATGAAGCAGGTAAGTTTTATAAATCCTGCACAGGTATTAATGCCATTCAAGTCATCATACTATGAGCTAGCTATAGAGTCAGTGCTGGATATTCAGTATAAAAAATGCTTTTACATCAAATGTGAATAATTGTGTTTTTAATGCATTTTTTAACACCTGGCTCCACAATAAAATCTTCCACATGTGCATTTTAAGCCTTAATATGTGATTTTTCACATGCATAATTTCACAATACAAGTGGATGTTATTTCACAGATGTATGAAAAATGTCATCATGTGTCATTTCAGGGAGAATGGAAGGGATGTTATACAGAAAGAACATGATCATGTGAAATCATGTTCAGTTTATTAACATTATAATGACTGGATAAACTGCTTTGAAGAGGTGTGTGATGAACATTGTGGAAGTAAATCTGAAATAGCTTTATGCTGGATGCATTAGGTGTCTGGAAATAGCTGCTTTAGGGCTTATCTGTTCTCCAGTGGAGCACTAGATTGTTAGCTTGGAGTGGAAAAGAGGTTAAGAGGTCAACACCATTGATGAGCTTAGGACAACGAGACACTTGTGCCCCATTTAAGAGCCTTAATTACTGCTGAAAAAAAGCACTGCATGCTTTCATGTTGATAGCATGGAACCTCCTCCCTTAAGGGACATCCATCACTTCTAGGTCTTTGCTGTATGTTTCAGAGTGAGATTTGTGAAGCAAAGCAGTTAAGAATAGCTGCATTAAAAAAAGCTGACATGAGTGTCACTACACTTTAACGTCCAGAGGTCTATTCAGTTACAACAAAGAGTTCGGTGACAAAAGATCTAAACACAAATGCCACTTTCAGTGGTTTCGGGACACATGCACATTGTGAAACTATGAGGGATTTAACATCAGGGTTGCTATGTAACAGCCTGGTTAATGTGGCTTCAGTGGGCCTAATGACTGAACCATTGGAGTTCAGAAACTCAAGCTGAGAGGAAGAGAGAAACAAAGTGTTCTGTTTTGAGTGGTCTGATTCACTCATCAATGCCTGTCACTTCAGCTCTCTGTCTGCATTACCAGACCACCCAAGTGCTTCTGACCACTGGTCCACCATGCTGGAGTTTGACGCATCCTCGGCTATAGACAGATCAGCCTCGGAACACATCGGACCATTAACATATCCCTCCTCAGCCACTATAGTAAACAAAGGGAGATTTCTACCCCACTCCTGTACACTTATGGGCGATGGTAATAATTACTACTGGGTCAATATATTATAGTGGTACACACACATTTTGCATGGTAAAATCTAAGCACTGATTAATTTAGACAAAATGTTTTATTAAGGGCTTACACTTTACTAGTTACGCTCTAAGGGCCTGTATGTGAGAGGTCAGTTCCCCACTCTCATAAGTACATAATTCATACATCACTTTCCTAATACTTATTGAATGATTCATAGTATAATTCAGTGTTAGGACTAATATTAAAAAATGAATAATAAGCCTAGGGTCAATGGGTCATAGTAAAAACTATATTTGAACACTTCCTTCAATACTGCTTCAACATAGCAATTCCTTAAAAGACTTCCATTTCTCAAAGTATGTTGGATCTGTGCATTTGATATAATATCTACATTTGTGAGAGAAAGGTATCCAGGAGTTTGAGGTTTATGAAAAACTGTAAATAGGGATGTCCCCATCAGATTCAGTTAATCAGGCAAATCCAGACATATTTTAATGGCTTAGGCATTGGCTATTTTACACCTAAGCCGATTCTGAGCCTTTGTTTTTTACCACTGTGGTTTAGCAGATTGTCCTCTGGCCCTTTCTAGGCATCATTAATGAACATTTTCTTAGAACATAACAGAAGGGTAAACTGAATGTAACATTTGTGCTGCTTTAGCCCATGCTTCCAAACTTGTACTTATACAAAGATATTCTATTCTGTTAAATGAATCTGGTTAATTACACTCTCACCACATCTTTACTACTAAATGATAAATCATTCACATTTCAGTTCACCAGCAGGAACTAAAAAAGGGGGTCGTATGTGAAAATTATTACTTTTTTGCCACTCTTACTGTAATGAATGACACTCCACCACATATTCTCCCCACTGCCCATAATACAAATTGGTCAAATCAAGTTCTCCCTTGTCGACAGCTATAAATGTGGACAAATCTGGACAAGCTAAGAGATACAAAATCTGTATTTAAAGTGAAAGAAGCTGACAAGGACTGACACAGTAAAGTAAGATTACAGGATTTTCCTAAAATGAAAACAATAAAAAAATAAGCAGAACCATGTGGTTCAGAGACAGCTTCTAACCCCAAGCTATTAGGCTGCTGAACGAACAATGGCGCAGTCCACAAGTTATCTTATCTGTATCATCACACCTACACCCCATACAGACACATTCTGAACCCTGCACTTACTTACTGGAACTGTTCCTATGCTCAGTCATACCGCATCCGCAAAGACTTCTCCCACTCACACTACACTGTATTTACACCTATCCGGCATCTTTTTTTAAATATTAATTTAAACATTTGGAGTATATTAAACCTGTACATTTAAATTGCTTTCAACCAGTGCAATATTGTAAACAATATGTATAGTATGTATAGTGTGTGTATATGTATAGTATAAGTTTAGTTCTCTGAGGGACTATGCGTCTAATTTTTTCACTCACCTTATAGCTGTTTAATGTGACATGACTATAAAACTTGATTATATTTGATTTAAAATATGACTCAGCTTACACAGAGCTTGCGAGAGGTCCTGTGCAGCTCCACCAAAGTTACATACATACATGGGGCAGTGGTGGCTCAGCGGTTAGAGCGCCGAGATATCGATAACAGGGTTGTGGGTTCGATTCCCGGGCTCGGCAAGCTGCCACTGTTGGGCCCTTGAGCAAGGCTCCTGCTCCCCGGGCGCTGGAGTTGGCTGCCCACTGCTCTGGGCGTGTGTTTGTGCCCCTAACACGTGTGTGTGTGTATGTGTTTACAAATGTGTACACATTTCGCTGTACAGTGTACACTGTACAGTGACAAATACATGCACCTTTACCTTTTTTTTTTTTTAATGAGGTAGCGACAATCTGGGCCCTGAGTAGCAACGACAGTGACACAATTCCCCCATTACAAGTCAACATTACTCTAAAGGTGCCATTTAAAGGCAAATTACTACAAAATGCTGCTTTAACCCACACTGAACAGCACATCTTACCCAAACTGTGTCTATGTGTATTTTTCATAGAAACACAAAGATCAGATCGATGTTGGTATGGCTATAAACACTGGATTGGGACATCTCTAGTTGTGAATGTTAGACTTTTTTTGACATCAGTCAATGTGGTCTGGCTTTTAAGACACTAATAGTTTAGTTGCAGGCAGTGCAGAGCAGTTCTCTGATCTCAGAGATAACCAGCATTTGTTTCCACTGGCCAACTAAAGGAGGCACTTTATCTCTCCAGCAGAGTGTTGTGGGAGAGACACTGCAATTATCTTGTGCTTTAATCTCCTGCTCTCCTCCTCTGGCTTAGTCAGCATTAGCAGTATTTCATAAAAATCCAAAGAGATGCGGCTGTTTTAAAAGGGCATCTCCTTTCTTCTCTCCTTCTTCTCCTTCTCACTTCTCTGCAGATATGATACAACATTAAAAGAAATAGAAGAGCACATGTTTGGTTGCTGACTTCTCTGTTCTCTTTAGTATTCACTGTATGAATTTGTTTAGTTCCACCAGCAGGATAGATCAGATAAGCTCAAAATGGTTTTCACACACTCACACACATATATCATAGTGCTATTGTTTATTTACTTTTCCTGCATAAGGCAACACACAGGGCCTTCTAGGCCTTCATAGGGGCAGATTGATTTCTTATCATGTTTGTTACATTTTGGTTGGAGACAAAAGGGTTAAAAGCTTGCAACACCCAAAAGAACATGATATAATCAGATTTGTTCCTTTGTGATATCTAAATAGATTCAGTCAAGCTAGCTCTACCATTGGTTAGGTCATCAGGAGCTGGACTGAAGGTCTAAAGGGTTCAGGCTAGTGTGCCAGTTGTGCCATGTGGATACGGTTTCCACTCCATTTATAAGTGGCACATGGTCTGGCATATGCTGCTTTTGCTGCCCAAATGTTTCAGCTCAGTACAGCAGTTGAGTCATATCATAATAACCCCCATGCATGAAACCATGATAAACTCTGATAAAGTATAATAAAATAATAATGATAAAAATAATGAAACTGAAATATTTTGAGTCCACAAATGACAATTTGTTCTCGAGAATGGCAACTAAAACTGTGCCTAGAGACATTTTAGAACAGTTTATGTAAAAGCCAGTATGTAAGTACCACCAAAACTCAATTTCTCTGCCCTTGACGCTGTGTAAAAAAAAGTTGCAAGCCAGTTAAGATAAGTGGAACACACCCAGTATGTACTAGCATAGTTAGGAAGTGAAGAAAAATCACAACTGATCACATGTTCATTTTCTCAGGGTTGGACTACTTACATAAAAACCCCTCACTCTAGGCCTTCTGGAGGTCCTAGAGGCATCACTGTCCACTTACAAGCAGGCATCTAACTAGCTTTTGACAGTCAGATGTTAGAACGGGAAAACAGCTGAAGCTCATTACTGAAAGAGTCACTGTAAAACTGCAGCATGCAGGGTCAAATAATGTATGTGTCCTTTATACAAGTCTCAAATACAACACAAAATGTGAATTTCAGAAGCTTCAGATATCAGTGTTTACTCTACAACAGCAAAAAGTGTCCATGTGCTAGTTTAGCTTAGTTTATTAATGTGCCGCAGTAGTGGCCTTCTTGTGAGTGCACATTTGTTATGCTGACTTCCACTGCAGACTGCAACATGACTTATACTACAGACTCAGTAAAATAAATGCCCTAGGCACACATTAGCATATCACTGATATGATGCATAGAGGCTAGGTCCACAAATACATTTCAGTGCTCTTAAAAAATATACTTTCTGCCTATTTTTCTCCTTATGATGAGGTGTACGTGTAACATGGCTCATGTGACATGAGTATCATTTCCCTAGAAGGCCATAGTGGAATAATGAGAGGTCAGTTTGTAAACCAGCTGTCCTCATGTCCCATTTCGTTGGTTTCCTCAATCAGTCATTTGTCCAGTCCTCTTTCCAGTCTCCATCCATGCCCAATGTTTAGTCTCCTGTCCAGTTGCCCATCATGTCTCCAGTCCAGTCTTCCATCCTGCCTTGTGTTGTCTCCACTCCAGTCCTGTGTCGTTCAATCTCCTGTTCAATCCAGTCCAGTCCAGTGTTGTGTCTCCTGTCCCATTTTATATTCAGTCTCCACTCATGCTCGGTGTCCAGTCTCCCATCCTGTCTCCGGTTGTTCTCCTTAGTCAGTCCTGTGTCCAGTGTCCAGTCCTGTCCCTGGTATAGTCTCATTATTGGTTTCTGTTTTTCTGGTCCCTCTCCTTCGCTAGCTTTGCCACCCTGAGAGTTGCGCGTTTGGGGAGGGGCTTCAATCACGCTTTTGGCCTGTTTGAGCCTGTTTGACACTTTGTTTTGGTTTTCCCCTCTTTAGGACATGGTTCGGTTTGTGTGTGTTAGCCGCCTTAGCCCTGCCTCATAATTGGTGTTCACACCTGTCCCTCCTTTGTAGCCCTGTCCTCTTAGTTAGTTTCAGGTGTTCCTGGTTGGTCAGTGTATAAGCAGTCCCTTTGTTTCAGTGTTCCTGGTCTGGTCTTGTGTGTGTGTGTGTGTGTGTGTGTGTGTGTGTTATATGGCAGTTCACTGTGTAGCGCATGGCTTATTTGGTTCCTATGTGTTTGTTTCTTTTGTTAGTTTTGTTCTCCAGTTTGCGTTTCTATGGTTCCTGTTTTGCTTTGTTTGCTTTCATTTACGTCCACCCTCAATCTCCGAAATTGTGACAGTAACATCATGTCTGGGCTTTTTTTATTTTAGTCCCAAACAAAGTCATTTACCTACTATTTATACATCAAACAACAGGTCAAAAATCTCAACAAATGCATTCTATGGCACCTTTTAAATAAGGAGGGTTTTGCAAGGCCTTCAATTACATATACTGGTGTCATGCCAAGACCTTCTTTCTCCATTTTTTCTCTTTTTTTTCACTTTTTGACACATTTGAATTGGTAGTTGAAATGGCCGTTGTTCCTTACGTTGCGTCAAAAATTCATGGTGAATGGACCAATAGAAATGCTCCAAACTGACTTCCATTGAAAGGTAAGGACATTCTCCTGAAAAGTTGCCATTTTGAAGATACAAGGTTTTTGTATGACGGCAACTATTAATATCTGGATCAGGTATTTGAACCTAGAACATCGAAAAAACAGACCAACGATAAACCTTACTCTCACAACTGCATATCATTGCTGATGGACTTAAACCTTCCATCTCCAAAATGGTAAGGGGAAGTCAATACAAAACAACAACAACAACAAATACAACAAAAACTAATTTAGAGCATTTCTATTAGTCAAATCATCATGAACTTTTAATAAAATGAACAAATGCCAGTTTTACATTATGTCAAAAAGTAAAAGAAAGAAAAGAAAGTTTTTTTTGCGTGACAACAACAATATTCTACTCTTTATGTAGATTCTTGCAAAATCTATTTTACAAAGTCAGGCAGCATCTTCAGATTGCCTTTGTGACACTGAACCACCAGAGATCTGCTCCAAATCACAGACGTCAGAGAGAAACCCTGTACAGAAAAGCTAATTTGCCCTCCGCAGTAATAAAATGACCCTCAAAGGGATTCGACATTCAGCCTGGCACACATCCAAAAAATAAAATCAGCAGCCACTGAGACAGACTGCAGAGACATTAATGGCCTCCACCTGTGTCCTGTTTTTTCTATAGATGCATTTTTTGTTTTGTGTCATCTATCATCTGTTGACAGTGATGCAGATCCTGTTATATCATGTATTGAGGCCATTCGGTCATGACTCACAGCTGGAGCTGAACAGCTGCATGCAACGAAAGATAAGTTACCCAGCTGTCATGTCATGAGAGAATTGATCGGTACTTTCTTCAATGTGTAATAAAGCAGCCCCATGTCCAATTTAGAATTTGCTCAGCATTTGGCCTAATCTGCTATCCCATTTACAACGCGACTTATGAAGGTTTGTCAATCTAGCGGTGATTTTAGTTGTATAACTTTTACTCTTTTTGAACTACTCTGGGCTACTTTATCAAATGCATAGGTTGAATCCTGAGTGACAAAGTGGCCACTGTACCGCCCTGGCTTTTTATAACCACACTCTGCACCAGGGAACAACAAGACCAAAATATATAATAGAAGCTTATGCAGAAGAAACATGTAGTCTGGAGGGACGGCAACACAGACATGGTAAGTAAAAAAGGTCAAATACAAGCCCTATATGCAAATGGTTAGAGCCAGGAATCAGGGGTAAAGATGTGTATTTTACTAAACAAGGGGAAACTGACCAAACAAACATTTATCAAGTAAATGCTTCTGAAAGCATTTGCATGTGTCATAGCATTTCTAGTCAGCATGTAAGAAATAATGAAAATCAACAATAAAACTTTTGCCTTTTTTATTTTTCAGATTTTGGCAAGAATTGTGCTCATGCAACACATTTCATATTGATTTGCAACCGCTTGCCACATATGAACCTTCAAAGCCAATTGTATCATGTTTGAGACATTTTTGAGTTTTTGAGACCTTTTTGAGAACATTAGTGGAATTATTAAATTATTAAATACAGTATAGGCAAAGGTATTGGGATATTGGGACCTGCATATTCATAATTTCTTCTGAAATCAAGGGTTGGAGTAACTGCCTCTACTGTCCAGGCTTTCTACTACTAGATTTTGGAGGAGCTTTTCTGTGAGGATTTGATTGTGTTTAGTGGCAAGAGCATTAGTGGGGCCAGGATGTTGGATGATCACCACCCCAGCTCATCCCAAAAATATTGGATAGAGCACCAACACAGTTCCACTGATCCACAGCTCAATGCTGGGGGGTTTGAAACCCCTCTAGGCTGAAATTATGCATGCTGTCAAAAGGTTCAGAGAGTCCTGTTCTATTGGAAGTATTTCTCTACAGGGACTAGGTAAGCTGTGTATGTGTGCATTTGCACATCTGTGGCAGCAACAGATGCAACTTAAAGTAGCTAGTAAATGTATTCATTAGAAAGGATGTCCATTAACATCATGGCATATGGTGTATCTCAAAACATTCTCAATAATATCCAAATAATAATAATAAAACATATAATAAATTAAAGACAAAAAAGCATGCATCCTTTCTGGAGAATTATCTGTGCACTGTAAACACCAAAAAAAAATACATACAGATTTCTGGAATTTAAAATTGTAAAAAATTTAAAATTTTAAAGGCAACTCAGAGAACAAGAGGTTAAAGAAATGTGTGTTGTATATGTTTAGTTTGTAAAAAAAAAAAGCCGTGGTTAGCAATAAATATGGGATGTGTTAAATTTGGCGCAATTTAAAAACAAAATTGGTCAGAAGGTCAAATAAAGCCTGAATTTCTAAAGAATTAGAATTGTCTTACAATGATTTCATGGTTTAGGCTTTAAAGGCTCGACAACTCAAAGTGCTATTCAGGATGATTCTCAGACAGGCAGCATGCGTAATCAGCAGACCTACGGCCTTTCAGACCCAGAGAGAGCAAACACAGAGAAGGTAGGAGGGCGTGTGGTGGCTGGAACAGTGAATGCCATGCTGATGTTTGTGCCCACTTTGAACGATCACGTCGCTCTGCGGTGCTGCAGGCTGATTTGCAATGCTTGGGCAGCACACTAGGCCCCTGCCAATTAGGCATGTTTTGAATATGAACAGAGCTAGAGGGGGGAGAGGGATGTAGAAGAAAAAAAGGAGCAATTCCCCAACCTCCTGTTGTGCATCACTGTCAAGGTGATACTTTAATCTTATGCGCTGCCACTCTTATGACATGCACACGTGTCGCTGTATGATGATTCTGCCTGATTTCTACTTTGATTGATATCTGGACCTCCACATCACGACTCTTATACATACACCGGTCACCTTCCTGTGCATGGCTAACGAATAAAGCATATTCACACCACCACCAGTTAGCTAGACACATAGAGAAAATAGAAAAGGCTTGTATTTGTTGTATTTGTTGTATTTGATATTTTCCCCAACAAAAGTTCACTTGTAAGGTTTGGGTGAGTTTATGTATTATAAACAATTAAGATTTACATACTCATTTTCCAGCCTCTTTCTAGCCATTAGATTTAGACAAACTGTTTAATTACTCGGCATTTAAGCCCGACATATTGTCACAGTCAAGCAAAAACATTGTCTCTGCATGTGATCTTTACTTTTTGATATAATATGAATGTGGCAGTTGTTCTTTACATTGAATCAGAATTTCCTGGTGAATGGGTCAATAGAAATGCTCCAAATTGTCTTGTAATATACTTTATACACTGGCTTCCATTGTAAGTTACGAAGGTTTTTTTCATATAAGGAGATACAATGTTTTCGTGTGACAGCAACAGTGTGTAAATGACATCTGTTCTAACCGGCTGTCTTGTGCCTCATACAAAAAGCAGCTCAGCCTTAAATGTACCAATTAGATGGTTTGGTTTGGCCTGGAATTCTCCAGGTAAATGTTGTTTTTTTAAAACATACAGATCTTTTGGGAAGCTGTAGGGATACATTTGCTTTCTGGCAGTCAGGAACAGCAGAGCGTTTAATTGTATTCCCCACCACTAACTACTTATCAGTGTAAATGGGAAAAACTACTTATAAACTACTGTATGATGCAATTATTTTATTTAATACAACAAAACAAAACCAAAAACTGGATGTAGGCTCTTTTTCATATATATTTTTAGACCAATAGATATTTTATATTTAGATATATTATAATGAACCATTATAATATATATTGTTTTTACATTTTTATATGATGAACTGGGGTGTATTTCTCAATTTTGATTATTCTTAATCTTAGCAATTCATCTCAGCAAATAATCTTCGAAAACCAACATCTGTAAAAACAACATAACTCTTAAAATGCCAGTATTGCAAGTGTTTCCCAAAAACTAAAATATGAGTTTTAAGTAGTTCCTTGTTGACTCCGCCTTGGCATCTGTGCTTGAATGCACCACCATTCGAAAAACTGCACCATCGATTGACATACATTTTCTCATTATTATACCACAAACATATCCAGAATTGTAGTTGTATTGCTAGCCACTACACCTACACCTACCCACAAAACATACAGCCAGCATCTATGTACTACTAACAATACACTAACGAATCATTTAAAATAGTAGATTAGATTGTTTGTTGCTATTCCATGTAGTGTATGCAATGCAATTACATTTTCAAAAACTAATATTGATTTGTTTTTTGATATGTATAAATGTGCTGTTGCCATGCATGTATATGATTATATATTAATGTATCAATGATTTTATAACCTAAATTAGCTGCCTCTTTCATTTATGAAGTACAACTGTATGTGAACTTTAAGTTAAGAAGTACAAAGGGTCAAAATACTGTTAAATTTATGAAAGAGTTTAAGTACTATGTTGCTTACAAAGGGTTTCTGAAAACAATTTTAAGAAAGTACGAGATATTTTGCATTATGGTTCTTTTGAGAAACTGATAATGTATTTTTTATAATGTATAGTCCAACAGAAATGGAAATCCAGATATATTCCTACATTAACTAAATGATTTAGCTTCTCCTGCAAAGTTACTCTTTTTGAAGATTCAAGGTTTTTACCCAACAGCGACAATATGCTGACATCCTGGAACAATCCCTCTACATAAGCATCTTCTCAAATAGCATATATCTCAATTTTACTTATACACATCCAGCTCATAACCAATGAACCATTGCTCATGCAGAACACAATAAAGAATGACCGTCACATTGCAAGGCAAAAAGGTCCAAAACCTGTAGCCGCCGGGGGCTTCACACATCATGTAAATATTTAACACCCTTTCACTACTATTGTACACACTGTAGTTGTGAACTTTGTATATTGGCTAATGATTTGCAGTGCAATTAATGTTACCCCTGTCATATCCTGCCCTAGATACGGGAAAGGTCGGCCATTGTTTGCTTTTCTCAATTGTCTGGTTTTCTCGAATCCCCTCACGTTAATCAAACCGTGATGAAAACTGTAGCATGCCTTTTAGGTTTTAATAAGCAGTGGAGTTCTGTGTGGGTGTGGGTGAACTGTGAGGTGCTTAGGAACACACAGTGAGATAATTAAAACCCAACAGCCATCTCCACCAGTTTCTGCGGCCCGTGAGTATATGATGTGGGGCGATGAAGAATCTGTGAACTACGATGAAGCAGAGAACAGTGGTGATGTGCCTAAAAGAAAAAAAAGAAAGTCCATAGAGTTCGTATCCAGAATTCCTGGCTCTGCTGATTGGGCCTGGATGCTGAAAAGGAGAGCAGAGCAGATGGAGTCTCACAGCAGGGACTTTCTCCATGTCTCTCTCTCTCTCTTTGTCGTTCTCTCTCTGAAGATCTATGAACATTGCCTTAGGGCCACTATTGAATCTTACTACTTGAATAGAGGCCTGTTGTGCATAAATGCTATTAGTGGGATGTGCTCAGAAATTAATGAGAAGTAATATTGCGCCGCTGTCAGATCCAAACTTCATCATAATGCCATGGCTTTGTGTGAATACACAGATAACATATATGTAACACAGAATCATACAGATATGAAAAGGGGGAGTGCTGTTCTTCAGCTTATGATTATTTGGGAGAAGACTGTAGACTGGCTTCTGCTTTGTGGTAGAAAGCCATTCCCCCCTCTGATATGTGGAACATGTTCCACCTCTAAAAATGTTGATATTTATATTAGCATTACTGAAACTTCCTTTCCTGCCTGTTTCCTAGATTCTACCTAGTCTGTAGCTCATGGTCTCAGGGTACAGACCAAGCTGATTTCATGGCTACCAGATCAGGCTAAATGTAGGCAAAGGTGGTTTCAGTAACTTATTTGGATGCAGCGGGCCATCAAGGGTTTGCTCCAGTAGCCTGACCTAAATACTAAACAAACATAGGTTCACATGTTTACGACCGATATGCGCGACTTCCGTTCAAAGTTCAAAAATTCTATTTTAAAAATATCCCTACATAATATAAGATCTCTGCTGGGAGTATCCTATAAATAAATTAATGAATTAATGGACACATTTAAAACATATATTAACTTGGAGGTGCATTGTGTGTCTTTCCCATGACTTTCCATTATTCTTAAAGGGCACAGAAATGGTTAATGGACACATTAAAACATAATCGTCAGGTTTTGGCCACACCCCCCATTCGGGGTCTAAAATAAAATACAGATAATAAAATACAGATAATAAAATACAGATAATAGCATTATGTTACAGCTCTGTTAATGATGTTTGCACATACAAGGACCATTACCATTACTACACATACACACTGCCACACACACTGTCCCATTGCTGAGGACTGGTACTCTTACACACCATCACACACTGTGTACATATCTGAATTAAAAAAGGTGCAGCAGCTTGGTCGGCGGTAATGAAGGGTTTTGTACAACAATGATGTATCAAGTACCAAGTAAATACTGCTGCTGGCCACAAATACTCATGTGTGCAGTGACATAAGGTCAGATCAGCTGTAAGAATGAACTTTACACAACTGAAATCCAGTTGTACATCCAATAACATCACTACCATCCATTTGCCTCGTTGAGAGTTTCCATCTTCAGAGTTTGGTTCAGCTCAGTGTAATAATGGATGTTTAAACCGTGTAACTTTAAACATGAGGAAATGCAGATCGTTAAAAGCCTGAAAACATTAACACTTTAAATATGAGCAAACTGAATTGGAGATTAAATCACCTTCGCTCTCTAATGGAGCTGCAGTGATCCATTAGTAGCTTGTAAGAAGCGCTTATTCGTGCGAATGGCCATTTGTGGCCCAGGCAGTGGAACACTTACGAATTCACAAATTGTCTTTGGATCCATTTAAGCATCTGCGCTCTCTCTCCTCATAGCGGCAAATTTGGAATTCTTTTTTTTTATGTGCAGACTGGCCACTCAGATAAGAGCCTCATGAATAATTCACCGCTGTGTCATTGCTCATTTGCATTGCTCTTTGAGTAGGAAATGTGTTGATGGGGGAACGGCGGGCACAGTAATTGGCCCTTCCTGCTCTGAATGAAAGAATCTTGGCCCCGATCAATCAACACGAATACACTCTGTTCTGGCAGAGAGTGTGTTTGGCCTACATGAGGGAAGGGAGTGTCAGCCGCACGAAGCTGTGGTAAAAAAAATCAGCATGAACGTGTTTTCCAGATTAAACCCAGTCTTGAACTAAAACTGCAAAAGCAACTGTAAGTGATTACTGAATCAACCAGCTGCTCCACAGCTGCACCCCTACAGTCGGCTTAATAGGAACAACTTGCGTTGTTGTCTATGTAGTTACTGTATAATAAACCTTTTAATATAGAAATAAGATTAAAAGGTTAATCTGGGTCCAATCAGGGTTGTGTAAATCCAGAGCCTACCTGGATTCATTGAGCGCAGGACTGGAATACTACCTAGACAGAGTGCCAGTCCATCACAGAGTGTGTCTCAAAATTAAGAGTGTGTCTTAAAATTTTACTTAAAGACTAATTCATATGATGATAATCACTAATATGATAATAAAGACTAATAAATACTGGAAAAACAGCCTTGCCATCTTAAGATTTGGCTTTTGATCAGTATAGGCTATGTTTTTGTTTTTTGGGTTTGATGGGTTAGCTGGTCTCACACTTTATGTCATGATTCACACACAGTTCAGTACAGTACATAATCAATATTCTTGTTTGATTATCCGTGGTGTACAGTAAATGTGTGCCTGTTTTGAGTGCTAGGGGGATGGGATGGGAGTATGGGTGCCCTCTAGCTTTCCCATCTCTGCTAATATGGATCCTGACATGAACCATGTTCTGCACCAGTGTTCCAGATGACCAACTCCAATCAGCCTAAGGCTTGTTCATCCTCCCTCCTCTCTCGCTCTCTCTCTTTGTCTTTCTTTCTCTGCATCTCTCATTCTGCCTCTTTGTGAGCTTGCAGACTAAAAGCTAATTATCAGACTGCAACAGGCTCCTCTTGCTGGTTCAGGGTCATGTGACCCGGCCTAATGCCTCCTGTCCCCTCCTGATCTCCCTGCCACAGTGCAGACTTCCTGTCACACCCAGCGTGCTAAACCAGCTGTGCTCTCTCTCTCTCTCTCTCTCTCTCTCTCTCTCTCTCACTCACTCTCTCTCTCTCTCTCTCTCTCTCTCTGTCTCTCTCTCACTCTCTCTCTCACACTCTCTCTCTCTCTCACTCTCTTCACCCATTCTATCTCTCCCTCTTACCCGGTTTTATGTCCATACATGTCTCATTCACTCCTCCTCTGATGTAGAGTGTTTCTTTCTCTCACTCCTGTTCTGTAGATGATGTACTGTACTGACCACCATTAATCATGGAAAAGTGAAGTCACAGTCCTCGGATTGAAGGTAAAAACTAATGAATGCCACATGCTGTATTTTTATCTGGACAGCCATGCTGGACAGTGTATGCTTTGTAAATGCACCTTGTCTTCAACTCACCCAATTTGCCTTAAACCTTACTGTGGTCCTAATTCTAACCCTAGTCCTCATGAGTTTGTTATACCTCACTTAATATATGGTTATACAGAAACATGTGTTTTTATAGTTTTAAAATGACAGTGTTTATGGTGTCAGATGACCTTATAGGCACACTACATTCAGGTTAGTGTATATTTCCACTTTACTTTATCTTTTATTTCACAACCAGTGAGATTCCGTTTTGCTTCGGAGTTAGGGGCCGTCTAAAAATGACCAATAGGAAATGTGTTGCTATTTTCTCTGTAAGTGCATCTGCTGATGCTTCCAGGAACAGGATAATGATAATAATGATAATGCAATTGCTGATGCACTTCCAGACATATATTTCTACTAGTACTGCTAATAATAAAAGTTACATTGAACATTTCACACACACAGGAGCAATCAGTGATAACATGTGAGTTGAAGTCTAATCTTTGCCAGGTAAAAGAACTCAGAAATGCTCAGTGTATTGTCATCCTTCATTTGGCCATGAAATGATCAAATTCCAAGGCATAACAAAGGGCAGTATTGCGAATATCTCATGACGTTTACCGTCTAAGGCTGCTTAGCTTTCCTTACCTTCTTCTGTTGGAAATAAACAGTGGTTTTAATGAGTCACTTTCACTTATGCTTGACTGTTGACTGAAATGCTGACTGTACTAATTTGAATCTCTAACCGAAAATGAACAGCTATAGCTTGGAAAAGAAAGATAAATGACTGGTGTGCCTTATTAGAAACGTTCAGACTTGTGTTGGAAAGTGTCTTTGGTTGAAAGCAGACAAATGGCTGTAGGAAAAACTTTTCAATGAAATATGTGCCACTGGAAGCTGGTCAAATCCACAGACATTTGTCAGGCACTGGAACAAGCCCATTCATCTTTACTGATAGTGTGTCACCACAATCACACCAGGAGCACACACAGGTTCGCTGGGAACTAATATGAAACAATAGTAAATAAATAAATAATTATTCACATTTAGCTTCATTGTTCAATTGACTTCAATAGCAGATGTATCATAGGCAATATCCATGTCAACCTGAATAATTTGAAGCATTTCAACAGTAATGTAGCTTTAGGAAAAAATATCAAGATCTGTCTTGCTGACTTTCACAGTTTTAGCACTTAGCATGGGTCCATTAGGACAGAAAGTCAGCCAAAAAAATATCTACCTTGTATTAATCATTATAATGTTCACAGTAATATGCCAACAGCTCATGTTGTCACCACATACTAAATTCTATGATTAATGTGCTACCAGTGGTGGTTTACTATTGTACTACACTATTTGGCATGGTAGTAGTACATGGTGTTGGACAATGTTTCAGCCTCTTAGATGGTGTGTCTGATGTCTAATCTAAGTTGGCCACAGTTGATGGCCACAGTATGATTTTCCATGTCTGTGTGAGGGGAAACCTTTGCAATCAGCTGCCTGTGATGCCATGGCTGGGCCCTTTGGAGAAATATAGGTGGTTAATTGACAGTTAAGTTTACAGAATTACATTGTAAGGGTTAAGTAAAAGTTATGCAGATTAGCCCAATTGCCTCTTTAATCCAGAGAGCTTTACACTAATTACAATGCCAACCATTTTGACTGTCCCAACACAATGTGTAGGGAATTGCCTCCATCTGTCCATCTCTCGGCCTGCCTCACTGTTTGTTTTCCACTCTCAGGTAGTATTTTTAGCCCCTTCTGGTGGTGCACGTAGCAGTGGGGGGGACGTATGGGGGAGAGGGAGAAAAAGAGAGGAAAGAACAGGCTCCCAGCAGCTCATCAGCCAGCTCTAATTAGACCCAGTGCTGAGGGCTAATGCACTTCATAGGCTCTGCCAAAGGCAGGCCAGGATCAATGCAGCCATGCTGCGCTTAAGCCCACAACACGTTTCCTTATTCCCTTAGGACCTTACTGAGCCTTTATCCATGGCCTTTGTTCACTTGAGTTTTAGCTAAATAACCAAAATGAAAAGTAACGTTAAAACCAATCACTAGCCATACTCGATATCCTCAGCTGAAGAAGCACCTTTGGACTAAGATTGCAGGAGCCACAAGAGTGAATTCCGTCAATTAACCGGCCTCATTCAGCGGACCACAATTAGCTGGATGAGCTGTGAGACTGATCTTACCAGTAGGATATGTATGTGAGTATGCTCCTCAGTTCTGCAGGGGTTTTCAGTTAGCTAGATTACAGCGCTGAAGAACAGATGAATCATTTGTGTTGTGCTGTCCTAGCAAGACGCAAAAGCTGTTTTTACTGTGACTAAAGCCCACTGATCCAGTAGTCTTAAGCAAACCCTTACCCTAGCATGGGCTCTGAGTAGGTTTGTACACATGTTTTTACAGGGATCTGGTTGTTTTTTCCAAATCGGCCCCATCATTACAGCCCAACTTTATATCAGGTCTTACCTTAGCTGGTTTCAAAAGATGCATGCCTTGGCTGATCGAATTTTTCTTTCTTTTTTAGATGAGTAGTGTGATGAGACCAATCCCAATCTATATGGGTGGGGGGCCTGGGTGGGTTTTGTCCTTGGCTTCCATGTTGGCTCCACATATGGATGCCCACTAGGGTCAGTGATGTGACCAGAAGGAGGGTTAAACATGGGCCCCATCTGGCCTGTACATTGCATACAGGGCCTAGATAGGAGCCATATGAGATAAAGGTGAGCTGTAATGATGGGGCCCATTTGGGAAGGCCAACCAGATGCCGGTAAAACACATGTTAAAGAGAATATGTCAGCATTGTTAAAGTTTAACAACATCAATCAATTCATATGGTCCATATGGTACATGTCTTCGCTGTCAAATGAAAACATGTTTCTCCAAAATGGCAATGTTACAAGAGAAAAAAAAAACCTTAACGTTCAATGGAGTCAATGAAGTCAATATAAAAAAATCCAAGTAATTTTAGATCATTTCTGTTGGTTCATTCATCCAGAATTCCAGAAGCTGCAGGGTTCAAACAATGGAGAGAACTAAAAGAGGACAAAAATGGAGAGACATGGCTTCATTGACCAGCAGCGAGGAGTAGAAACTAAGCTACAAAGAGCCTTTTGTCAGATTCACCCTGGATATGACGTCACAACACATTTACATATTCAGCCAACAGCCCATTTTCTTCATATTGAAGTAATAAGGAGTGCTATTAGAAGATCTGAAATCTGAAATGTATTCCATCGTCTCTGAGGATGTCTGATCGATCTTAAAAGCACACAGAAATGGCCAGTTTAATTCTAAGGTGGAAAATAGAAGCAACCACCACTTCACTTCCCAAGATCTTTCTGAGAGATGCTCTCTGTTACTAGTCTGGCACCTACACTGGGTGCCATGTTAAAGTGTGCTAGAACATGCTTGGTGTGAAGTAGTTCACATAATCCCCTCTCCTCAACGTCTTTGGCTTGAATGGTATCTTGAATTTTCTCTTTTCATGCTTATTGCCCAGGTCTCTGAGCACCAGGCCAGCAAGCAAGCAAGAGAGAGAGAGAGGGAGGGAGATGTAGAGATAGAAAGCAGGAGCAGACTGCCTCAGGGCTGGAGAGAAAAAAAAAACAAATCTGCCCCTTACATAACTGAACTGCTTCACGTGACATGCTATGTTAATGGAGGCAGTAAAGCAGAATGCATTGGAAGCCCCGAATGTATCCAGAGCCACTGTAACTGCGTACATGGGCTTGGGACCCTGTATACACAGAACACAGCAGCCCTTTTCACCTCAGCACACACAGAAAGACATTTAGATGACAGACACTCGTTTTCGCGTGAGATCTGTCCTTCCCTGTGCATAAGGATGTGTGTGTGTGTGTGTGTGTGTGTGCGCGTGTGCGTGCTGCCATGCCTACTGAGCGTGTGTGATGTTGTAGACTAGGAGTAATCGGTTATGACAGATAGAAAGAGAGAGAGAAGGACAGTGAAAGATGGTAGGAGATAACAATGGCTGCCACTTTGTCTTCGAGGCTGGTCCTCTGTTGCTAAATAACCAGCTGTTTCTACCTCCGCATTTTTCAGCAGTCTGAGCCTAAAGGATACCGCTGTGTTGAGTAGAATTCCTGTACCTTGCATGGTTTATATCACATGTTTTATTCATTCCTTAGCACCACTGTCTGTGACTTCTGAAGCCCCTTGAAATGAAGCATTAGTAGTGGAGTCACACACTTTTAAAGAGGCACTCTGGCCGAAACCAAAAAGCGTACCATTGCAACTTCTGTTGTAAACATGTCTAGTCACGTCCTACAGTGGTAATCTTAATCTAGAGCGAGATTTGCCAGTTTAATCAGCAGGGAAGGCACCTTCTGATGATGTATCTTGAAGGTGGGAGGAGCATTTGGAAAGCTAAGAACATGGATACTTGGACGTTTTCCTTCTAGCTGGCTACTGCAGAAGGAAATCAGATAGCTAGCATTACTTCAAGGAAAGTGAAAGTGGCTATGATAGCAGTCAGAAGGCTTTTTTTTTTGTTAGAGGGGGGCTTCCCAGGGGTTGAATGCTGGGTATTGTAGTAAAAGGAAAAAAGGAAACACAATGTTCAGTGCTATGCTACAGAATATTACCTAACATGACCACTAACATGTTAAATGCTAGAGAGAGACAGTCCCTCTGTAACCGTTTAACTGATTTAACTTTTAACCCTTTGACCCCATTTTACTGCCTTAACTGTCTACTAGTACCGATACAACTGCCAGGATTAGCATTCGGACCAATGATTTAACCGTAATGGCAACATGCAGTGGCTCACACCTATTTGAAAACATGAGGGAGCAAAAATGTGTGTGGCGTAAATGTGTGTTTACTCAGAGTGTGTCGTAAGTAATGCACACCAGCTCCAGCTCCTCCCTGCTGAGTAGAGGGCCTGATATAAATACACACTATAATCTCACACACACAGCCCATAGCCTGATGGCTCATGCTGCCAACACACACACACACAGATTCTGGAGGGTTCTTGGAATGCATTTCTGGACATAGGCCATCCAATCAAAAAAGAAGCACAAGATGACGACAGGGCAATTGTTAGACCATTATGAAAAATATGAAGGTGATGAGATGAAGGTAAAACATAGTGGGTAGAGAAACAAGTAGTGTTTCTCAGTGTGGGTATGTGTTTCTGTCACCTACAGTAGCAAAGTGGTAGATCTGGGATAGTTATGAATGCAGACTATGTAAATGCCATAAATATAATATCATGATGACTTGGACAATAATGGTGTCTCTCCATAAAATACAACATATATATATATATATATATATATATATATATATATATAGTACCCAGGGATTTTCCCAAAAGCATCTTAGCCCATAGATGATAGTTAAATGGTGGCGCCATGATGATCTTAACACTAAGATGCTTTGGGCAAACCCAGTCCTCATAATCTCACCACTCCTCTCGTCAACTTCTATGCAATTCTCATGTCCACCTCTTTCCATCCATCTATTCTAGCTACATGCTTGGAAATAATGGACTCTGAAGTCACTCACCAAGTCTTTAGAAGTGCCCAGCCTCTTGAGGCCATCCAGGGGCAGCAGGTCGGCAGAGTCCTTGTGCGTGAACTGCGTGGCCTGTTTCAGCCGTCTCTGCTGGTGCATGATGGCTTTGTCCCTCAGATCCACCTCGTTCTTCTTAGACTCACTCATGGTCAAAGCACTCTTCTCCAAAACAGGACTGTGGCCGGGGAGCTTCCTTCAGCTTCAGTACGCACACTGGCGACAACTAGCTACAGTGTGACCCTGGAGCTTAGTGAGGCTTGCCCACACTCTCATTCAGACGTGTATCCCGGAGGCACCAGGGCACAGTAAAGAACACAGTCTTCCTCTGTGAGAAAAGAGCAAAAATGACAGATATATTCCTGGATTAGGTTTTTTTTCTCTATAAGAAAAATAAGTCCTGAAACTTCTATGGTCCCCAGAAGCACTGTGTAGTCTCTGTTTAAGGAAAGATGCTCCTGATGGAGTGGATCCGCTCTCCGTGGTGCTGGAAAGTGTGGTCAGTTGTGTGTCGTGGTCAGTATGGAGGTCATATTGTATGCTGTTCCAGCAGGCACATCTGATGCTGAGCTTCAACTCTGTGCTGCTCTCTCTGGCTCACTCACTGTCCTTGTAAGCGCTGCAGAGAGGCAAGCTGTGCGTTCTTCTCCCCTCCCTCTTTTCTCTCTCTCTCTCTCTCTCTCTCTCTCTCTTTCACTGCCCCCACCTCTCATTCTTTTTCTCTCCACTCCCCCTCACTCTCTCACCCTCTTACGTCCTTACTCTTTCTGTCACTCTAACCTACTACTTCCCCTTTATCTACTTTATCTTTAGCCCTATCAAAGTGACTCCTCTCTATATGTATATAGGTTTTATTCATTTGCATTAAATGCTGAGCGCTCATGAGAAACACATGCCCTTCCACTGACATCTAACACACACACACACACACACGTACAGGGATTTAAAAAAAAAAATACATTTCCAGGATGTGAAGGCACACATGTTCATTATGTGTTACATTCACATGGTAAGTACTCCCTACTTCCTTTTTTAAAACTGAAAGGTTAAAAATATGTATTTTTGGTAACTTACTGTTAGGATTAGGATTAGGTTTAAGGGGACATTTAGAAAATAATAACATATGTAATATGTAATAAATACATGCATAGATACAGTATACATACAGTATATGAGGCATATTACCATAAAATATTACATTTAAATATAGTACAATATTACATAAAGGTGCTACATATAGTTATACACTTATACATACTCTGTTAGCCTCCTTTCATCCTGTTCTTTAATGGTCAGGACACCACAGGACTGACCACCACAGAGCAGCTATTATCTGGGTGGTGGGTCATTCTCAGCACTGCAGTGACACTGACATGCTGGTGGTGTGTAAGTGTGTGTGATGAAGTGAATCAGACCAACGCAAACTGTGCAGCAACAGATGAGCTTCTGTCTCTAACTTTACATCTACAAGGTGGATCAACTAGGTAGGAGTGTCTAACAGAGGGGGCAGTTTCATGATTAATATACACATGGTCAAAATTTCTGTTACTGTGAATAGTTAAATGGGTAGATGATAAAACTCATCTTCAAAAGGCATAAAGCTGAACATTCTTTCCAACATTTAAAGTAAGATTAGTGTATAATGTCTGTTTTGCAGATTTTAATATAAAATTGAATATAAAAAAGAAAGGAGCACCAGGCAAAACTCTGGGCACCCCAAGTAATTTCAGCTCTCCGAACTTTTTTTTGATCAAGGTCTCAGTCCTTAATTGGCTTGTCCGGGCTATGGCTTGTTCACAAGCTCCGACTGCAAAGTTCTGTCATATCCTAAAAAAAACCTACACATGAAATAATGACAATAAAATTTACTTTCTGAGGCCACAGGTAAAAATGTGTCCCCAATAACGACAGCTACAACAGTGTCTAGTGACATATTTCAATAATTCACATTAAAGCTAGTTGAAGTAGTATATATATCAGTTTTTAACATTTAGCATAAAGCATATAATCCCATTAGTCACCGTAGAGAGCCAATGCATGTCAGTGTATTTCTATGCATGCCTTCATATTACGTTCATGTGTTTAGCAAAGAAACTGATGCAGGGAGATGAGCATCTACCATTCCTCCCACCTGGGTGCACCCTGTAGAGCCAGCTGAATGTGGCTTCTGCTGCCATGTTAAACACAGATCCATCTGCTCACAGACAGTGCAGTCTGTTAGTATTTGGACAGTGATGTTTCTTTTGCCTTGTCTCTTTCACACTGGCTTTGAACTGAGACTACTACAGCTATATAGTCGTAGTACGGACTGTCTTTACTGGTTTACTTTGATGGTACATTGCTTGGAGTTGTTTATACGTAGTACCCAAAAGTACTTGGACAATAATCTTATATAAAATTTTGTTTAGTTGTAAATCTTTTGGCTGACCCATCAGTGTATCTAACTGGTGATGGTAAATCAGGATCTTTTGGTTTGGTTTGGTCTGCAGGCTTGTCTTATGCAGTAAAATGCAGACATACTGGGCTTCAGGTCAGGTGACTGAGTTGACTAGTGAAGAGAATTCTACTCATTGGACGTAAAAAAACTCAAGTTGCAACATGTAACACTACTGGATTTGGAGAAATCTGAGTTTCGCCCTCCTCCCCTTCTCGTTTTCTCTTCTACAATGGATTTATAGTAGATGGTGGAGCATTGCAGTGGGGATATGTTTGCATTCAGCTACAAAAGCTTTAGACAGGTCCCCTATCTAAGGGTTAGATAGGGGGCATCAAAGTGACACATAGTACGCTTTGACCTTTCTTGATTTTGTAGCTACATGAGGATTATTTGCTTTCACAAAGCAATATGCTATGCAGGCCATGGTTATTATTTTATAATGAAGTGTCAACGCCACCAGGTGGCCATATGAGAAAATGACCAGATAAGCAGGTTGCTTTACTTACTCTAGCTAGACAAATAAGTAGGTAGTGATAGTGAAGTAGTAGTGATATAGGCCCAGTTCTATTTAAGAAATGGTTTAAAGCAAATGTACACTGGTAAAAGTAAAAGTTCCTTGAGGACCCTTTGGAGGTTCTTCAGTTTGAAACTGTAGAGGAACCTCTTAAGGTGCTCTGAGGAACCTTCAAGGAAAGTTTGTTTAGAAGTAAAGGGTTCCTTGAAGGTTTTTAACTGAAGAACCTCCAAACATTCCTCAAGAATACTTTTAACAGTGTACACACTTTTCCATTCACCCTAGAAGTAGCTAAAGTTCTTTAATTAGCACTGGAGCTTCACCATGTAGCCACTGTAGACATTAGGTGTGGTGCCATATTCCTACTTTCTCACAGAATAAGACAAAACATGGCTGATTAATGTTGGCCCATTTTTGTCGGTCCATTTACCACGAAGTGTTCACACACTGGAAAGCATTGCTGACATTTCCAGAGTCTAAAAAAAGAACCTACATAAAAATCTATATAGACTCACTGGCCACTTTATTAGAAACCCCTACCTTAAAGATCAATCTTGATGGTGTACAGTAAGACACTGTAGGGGCAGTGGTGGCTCAGCGGTTAGAGCTCCGGGCTATTAATGACAGGGTTGTTGACAGGGTTTGGTACCCGGGCTCAGCAAGCTGCCACTGTTGGGCCCTTGAGCAAGGCCCTTCTCCCTCTCTGCTCCCCGTGCATTGGAGTTGGCTGCCCACTGCTCTGTGTGTGTGTGTGCTCACTGCCCCTAGTTCATTAGTGTGTGTGTTCACTACCACAGATGGGTCAAATGCAGGGGACACATTTCACTGTACATAGTAAAGTGACAAATACTTTTTTTACCTTTTTAACACCATGCTGTCCATCACTCATAATTTCCTCTGCAGTGGCTCTTTGTGAATGGTCAGTTTCTGACCGCAGAGCTGCTCTGGCCTGGAATTTAGGATGGTTTTGAGAGGTGGATCACTCTCAGTCTAGCAGTCTCCTCTGCAGTAACTGAGTCCTCCACTGGAGTATAATAGAAAACCTGACGTTTAGAACCTTTTTAGAACTTGTAACCATGGATACAGTTCAAAACAGACCCGGGTCAGACTGTGTTTATTCAAATCATTCACCCTGCTGTGAAACATGGCTGAGTTTCTACCTTTCACAGAGAGCTATCTACTGAGGCTCATCTACTACACTGTGTCAGAGCCTCCATCCACAGCATCAGGTCAGTCTCCACATGTCCATATAGCTAAGTGTATTTTCTAAATTGAAATAATGCATAGTTGTTTGGAACTGATACTAGATCCATAAACTTAGCTATGTGGCTTATTGTAACTAGGCTATATATTAGCTAGCTAAAGAGGATGCTCTAACTTATCACATCTAACTATTCCTCTTATTCATTATCACAAACCTGTATTTAGCTGTAGCACGCAGTAATGACTTCTCCTGTTGCTTCCTTTCTTATATTGTAGAGAAAGGTCTGTGGTATAAAACACACACTGCACTGGTGCGAGTGACAAACACAGGACACAGGCCTCTGTCGAAGTGCGATTTAGAGCGTCTGGCCTTGAGCATCCCTGAGCTGAACCATCGAGTGACAGGATACAGAAATGTCCCCTTGCTTCTTTATCCAATCCTAATACGGATGGAGAGCCAAACCCGGGACTGCAGCATCCCTCAGAAAACAAGATCCCAGCTGCCCTCTAGTTCACACAGTCAGCTCAGGCCCCAGACAGACTGCCAGACATCAGCAGCTTCACCTGCTGCTAAACCAACACAGCACCCTCTGCTGGCTTCTTCTGAAAGTAACAGCTGCCTTGCTGAAGGCTTGCTGAGGTGTGATGGCTCTTTTACGGTTGGCCTGAAGCACGAGGAGTGGACCCCGGTAAGCTATCGGGACCATGACTTTATCAGGTCCATCTGCCCGGTCTACTCTACAGACGATGACGTGGGCGTTGTAGAGTGCTGCAGTGTCTCGGATTACACTGCTTATGGTCAGCCGGTCCTTTCCGTCCACGTGGACCTTCTATGTGAGGACAGGCAGGCAGTTAGAGGCTTTAGCGGTGACAGCATGACAGAGGGACAGACCAGAGATCAGAGGCCAGTCAGGTTAAAGCAAAAAATGACAATGTCTACCCAAGTGCAGGCTAATTTGCTGGACTGAAAGCTAGAAATCTGTTTACCCTTAGCTCATTGAGAAATTAAATGTACACATCTTGCCCTTTCTCCATGTTTGGTGTCTGAGGTTTGCTTTTTTAGTTTTACATGAGAGCCACAAGGCCAAACATCTTCTAAAGGATTTTAGGTTTTGACAGCAATTGCTCGTATAAGCTAAGTGATAGCTACGAGCCACTAAACCCCCTGAATTTCAATTTGTTAATGGGAGGCTTTTGTTTCTAAGCTACGAACAGCACAAGGCTTCAGAATTCAGTTAGTGTGTGTATGAAGCTTTAAACATTCATGTGTATGTTTACGCGACCGGTGCTGACACATGTTGAAGATTGAGAAGTACCTGGATTCATTAGTGTTTCTAGTGCTAACTAAATAGTCTGCCTATCTAGCAGAACACTAATGAGGGAGTAGGGATCCATTTCAGTCACAGCCATAGTCTTTTCATCAGTTGTTAGCTACATTAGCCCCACAGTTCTTAACCAGTTGTCTCTGTCTGAAAAATGAATGGGGAATTTTTGGTTTTCCTTTGGAGCTAGACGTTCGTTTAAAGCAGCATTATGCAAGAATTGCTATTCTTTGCTCCTGGGCTCCCACTGCTGTGAAGACATTTAGCTCTTGTGTTGTGACTGATGAACCAGATGGATCAGAAAACCTTGTCTGACCACAGCATTCTTATTCTCAATATAAGCAGTCAGAAGATGTAAAACATTTACATTCAGCGAACAATCAGCAAATTATCACAAATGGTCAGGTGAAATAAGGCACTGTCACTATGACCAGAGGATCGCTGGTTTGAATCCCGGTCATGCTGCTGGCCATCCGCAGCCAGGGCCTTAGAAAAGAACAATTGGCCTTGCTCACCTCCAAGTTTAGTAGATGGTGCTTTTTCCCCCCACATGACATCAGTAGTGTAAAGCTGGCTGGCACAGGGGTCTACCGATGCATCAGAGCCAGGCACACAGTGCTTTCCTCAGAGCGCGTGGGTTTTTCCAGATGGCAGGTCGGAAAAAGAGGTCGCATACATGTCGGAGGCGTGTGTTGACCTTCACCCTCCCAGTGTCGGGAGCATTGATGGGAGCTTTTGCTGAAAAAATAAATAAATTCATAAGAAATCGTAACGTGAGAGGGAGCTTTAACTATTTTGTATCTAGCTAATGATAATTTGCTGATTATTTTCTCTATTATTCGACTGTTTTCAAAACTAGAAGTAGGTGGGGTTCTCTGGTTGCATTTTTTCTTACTGCTGATATTAAACACATTTACATGGTATGATATCCAACCCTACACTGTATAAGTATAAGGTCCTTGAGGAACTTTTGAATGTTTTGAAAGTTGTAGTTGACGGTGTGAATAATTTTGATTACAGAGTCATTATAACAGAAAACAGAGGCAACAAAGAGGCACCACATCTGCTTCCCCTGAATATTTTATTGAACATAAAATAATTTCTGTTTTCAAGGCATCTGTGGCAATATTCAATACTGTCACCCTTTCAGGCTGGAACATTCCCTCAAAACAAAACCAAGTTAAAAATGAAACTTTGAATAAAGAATAATAAGTGAGTCAATCTCAAGTACTGCACTCAGGAGAGCCACATGTTCTCTATATTTGCACCCAAGTTGGTCCTATCACTTTTTCTAGCCCTCCACAACATCATCCATTGAAAACAAGATCACAGCGGTTTTGGTCAAGCGCTTTCGTTTTTTGTACTTCTTTTCAAAGGCCTGAAAATTCAAGGCCTAAAATAAAGCTTAAAGCAGTAGTTAAGACTATTAATGCTTTCTGGTCACACCCTGTTTACACCTGGTCACTTCATACGTCTTGAGTATCAGGATTATATCCTGATAAGCCACAGAAAACGCACCCTCAGAGACTCACTCAAACCAAATTCAAATCCCCATCACTCAAACCACTTCAGGAGGTGGTCTGAGACGCATTTGAGCCACTTGTTAAAACAATGTAAACACATCTGTCTCTCGAAACGCATTCGTTAACCAAAACTCGTCTCACTACAACTGAAACACTCGTAATAAATACTGCATAACAAGCAATATTTATATATTCCGTCCCACACAGCGATCAGATTTTAGTCTGACTAACTGGAGACGCATTTGACTGCAGAGTGTAAACGCATGTGGCTACAATCTTCTCAAGATACAATCCAGATACTAGTCGAATGAAGTGACCTGTGTAAGCAGGGTCTTAGCGTTCTATCAGAATTATGGCCATGTAAAACCAAAGCCTATTGCTGCCCATCGACTTGTGCGTCAGTAGTACACTTGTATGGTCTGTATTGGGAACACAGACAGTAAGTACATGCATTGCCTTTAGTAGTTTTTGTGCAAGTTGGACCAACGTATTGCACAGTGCACTTGCTTCCAAAGTATAGTAGTGTACATTTAAGTAGTGTATATTTACACACAGCATAAGCCCTATACTTAATGCAAGTGTACCTCAACAACATGCTCTTGCCATGATGCTAACTGAGGTATAGTGGATTGTTCCTTTGTTCTTAGTGTAAACGACAGTCATTGACCTCAAGTTCGGGTAAACCTTCAATCAGTCCATCTCCTGTAACCTACTTCTCAGTGATAACCCATCACTGACCTAAACGTGACTGTTTCTGGCCCCCATTCATCTCAGCAACCTCAGCCGCTACTTTAGAAGACCACCATGTGTACTGGCCACAGCATACATGGCCTCCTTCAAGAGGCTTCCTCAGATGGCTTCAGTGTGGTGCTTTTTGGCTCAGAGGACATTGGGCAGGTAGAGGGAGCACAGCAGCATGTTCTGGCCCAGCGCGGGGAAGCGGCGGAAGGCCTCCCAGGCATCAGAGAAGATGTTGTACTTGAGGAAGACGCGATGCTCAAGGCTGGTGGGCAGGCTGACGTCGCGGCTCATGATGTAGATGCCGTCGTTGTGGAGCGTGCAGGTGAGGTTCAGGCCCGACTTGGACGTGTTCTCCTTCAGCTGCAGCCACTCGCCCGTCTGCACATTGTAGGACTGCACCGTCAGCATGTCCTCGGTCTGGCTGGCCCGCCGCTGGCCCCCGGCCACGCACTCCAGCTCATGCGTGTAGCCGCCCACCAGGTAGATGGTGTCCTCCACCGACAGCATCTGCTGCTTGCGCACGTGAGCCGAACAGGTGCGGAAAACTGACCACGTGTCTGAGGCGGGGCAGTAGCGTAGGACGCTGGTGTTCCTGTCTGCCGGGAAAAAAAAGGAGAGACGGTTTCTCAGTCTTTGCGCCAACCTTCCACTGTTTCTTCTCACTTTACCCCAACCTGAGGCTGCTGTCACTTAAGGTAAATCTATGCTACGAAAAGGGTGGGTGATCTAAAGTGAAATTACAATTATGTTATTTTCTACAAAGGATTTTTAATAAATACAGAATGTAGAAGCTAAACAGGCCCTTCACTACATGCACAGTTTGTGGCCCAAAAGTGATAGCATATTAAATATGTTTTTTCTTTCCCCAGTATGTTACATTACTAAATAATAATATTCAGTATAGATATTGTGTCTTAAATATGCAGAAAATGTTTATAGTTTAGTTTGTCTGTACAGGATTTATTTACACCTAAATATGCTAAAGTGGCCATATTTTTGTTTTCTAAAAAGAGAATAATGCCCTAGTTAGGATGTCATAGCTGTGGGGGATGGGGGGTAGTAGGCCTGTCGTAGAAGTAGAAGTAGTGGAAATGCCACAATAGCCTATATGAACCAATTATCTTCTTTTAGTTCAACCTACAACTATGGCGGATCCTCGTGTATCCCCATTGTCATCCTTTTAGAAAACATAAAAATATGGTCACCCTAGCATTTGGATTAAATGTTTTGAGAAGGTGGTCAGCGCTAGGGCAGATTTCACCAAAAGTCAATGATCCAACATGTTATGATATTAACAGTGCACTCCTTGTATCAAACATTGGAGTAAAAGAAATGATATTGGGCAGATATAATCTTCCTCTGATAGATGTATAATGGAAAATGAGAACAGTGCAGCTTTTCCTTTTGTGTCAAGTGGCAAAACAAATTGTGCCGACACAATATATTGCACAGCCCAAATCAGCGTACATTCAACCAGGTGTGTCCAAAACGTTTGACTAACACTGTAGGTTATATAGGTAATATTGAATTATATTAAACATAGGTTAGGTTAGGTTTCTGCTTCCGGGCTAAAATGGCTAAATTGTGCTTTTTTTGAGCCTATAAAAATGATTTAAGCTGTTGAAGTCCACAGTGTCTCAATGCAGGGTGTTAATACAGGACTACCCTCGTCGTTAGCTACAAGAATTATCCACCTTTTAACAGAGGCCATATTGTCCTGTGCTTTCTGTAGCACTCGGCAATCTGCCTGAATGACTGCATGTGCATGAATGTTATAGAAAATTACAGAGTGCTTTTGTATTTAACTCTGTGACACACTGATTCCTTTTCCATAATCAACATTGCTGATGACTAAGCGACTTTCCAGACTAATCCAACAGCATGCAACCAGGTACTAAACGCTGGAACAGGACTGCACAAGCCCAGAGAGAGTTATGACAAAGGCAGTCCCAACGTTCAGATCACTACACTCTGATTTGCTGTGCCTCGTTCAACATTAAACAGCAACCTCCTGTTTGTTTGTGTATGTGGCCACTTTCTGAAAAGGCTGCGTACACACACGCATGCACGCACGCACCTCTGGCCGTGTAGCCGCCCATGACGTAGATCATGCCCTGGCATTCGCAGGCGGAGAACTCAGCCAAAGGGTCGGGCATGGAGGAAACACACGTCCACCAGTCCTGCTCAGGGCTGTAGCACTCCACTGTACCTAAACAATGACCGCCCACTGCATACAGCTTCCCACTCACAGCCACCAGCTTAAAGTTCGCCCTGGGTGCAAACAGAACACTGATGTAAACGAAAGATGAACAGAAGACAAACACTCATTTAAAGAGAGATTTCCACTGATGTCTGAAGCTTTCTGCATAAATCCATGATTGGGATGGTTTAGATCCATCACACTTTGCTCTACAGAAACTTGGACCTCGGAATGGTTCACAGTGGTGGTGACAGGAGCCAGACATCTTAAGAGCTTAATGCATCTAAAAGCTTCCTCATAGAAAGCCTTTTTTTTTTGTAATGGTAATGAACGCACTGCCTGATGCCTAAGACTAATGTAACCATCACTGTGAAAACATCTGGTACATTTCTCGATCACAAATGTATATGAAAATGAGTAATTGATGTCCTTTATGGGTACTGTGCTTTGATCCTTGTGCAAAAGTTTACCTTTTCTGGTTCAAAGGCGCTATATGATTCCATTCGTTTTTGCAGGGATTGTAGCAATGCGCCGCAGAGATCTCTTGACTCGTCATTCTGTACCCGCCGACGATGAACAGGTAGTTGTCCAGCACCGCAGATCCATACCCTCTGACATTGACCATGTCTGGGGGCAGGTTGTTGGCGAGCGGCTTCCAGCGCTGCTCCAACTCCCCGTACCGCAGCATGGACCACGGCTCATCCTGGTCAGCAAGGTCCAGGCAGGTACCTATGAAGTCTCCGATGGCCACCAGAGTGGCAGTGCCCCTCATGCGCATCTCTCTGACCTGCTCTCTCAAAGAGGCCGGCAGGACCTGAAACTCCGGCCTGCGCAGCATGGGGTGGTAGTGGCAGCTCATGAACTTGAGGCAGGCTGTCCGTAGGTCATGGGTCCCGTAGACCTCAGACAGCTTGAAGAGTTCAACGCAGTTGTCTAGACGGACCTCAGACAGGAGCAGCTTCAGAATGGGCGTCACCTGTAGGAAAGAGGCCGTCTCGATCAGATCCTCCAGTGTCTCATTGGCAACCTGGACTTTGGAAGTGTTGATGAACTCCAGGACCAACTCCAGGCCTGGCACACTCAGCCCCTGCAGCTGCACCGAGTCTTCCCCGGACTCTCTCATCCCGGAGCTGTACAGGGCACGAAAGTAGTCGCTCTTCTCGATCAGTTTGCTCTTGCTCACGTTATACGTCCTGTCATCCATGACGATCTCGACGATTTGCTCTGGGGCGGACATGGTCACGTTGTTTCTCGCATGTGAAAGAAAAGTGCACCTCTGTGGTGGTGGTAGTCGAGCTCAGGTTTACATTTCCAGCTCTGCTGCTGCTGCTGCTGCTGCTGAGGCTGCCTGCATCCGAAGCCTATATATGGAAATGTTTCGCCCCGGAGGTTCAGGGCTGACTCTGCTTCCAGACTCGACTCATGCTCGCTAAGTTGTGAGAGGGAGAAGTAAGCCGGGCGAGTGTGAAAACGTGCCGCTTTGCTCCATGTCGGCTCGGCCAGTGCTGGCAGTGCCGCCTGAAGCGCTGATGACAGAGCTAACGCTAGCTAGCATCTTCTCCTTTAATCAGCTTCGGACAACAAGCCGCTTTGTGTGCGAGACCTGTCCACTCCCTCAGGCTGTAAGCGCCATCCGTGTAGCCACATCATTCTAATATAACACAATAAACCTATTCTGTTTGCCTTCTCGTCCCTTTTTACTGTTATCTAAACGAGTTTCCTGTTTTGGTCTCTCGCTGCTCCCACGTCACACTTTCACGTCACGCTTTTTTCTTGCGCAGATATTTTCTTTTTTAGTCTGTATTTGCACCCTGATATCCACACACTGTACGAACAAAATACATTTATTTAAATTGAGAAAAAATAGAAATGTCTCAACATGCGTGAAAATTCAAAATGAACAAGCCATAAAAGGGCATACAAGTCAGCACAGTTTGCACAGAAAGCGCGCAGTATTGACTCGGACGATACAGCTAAGGTTGCGTTCATCTAGCTATGTCTTTCGGGTGGAACATTATGTTCTGTGATTGTAAACGCAGGCAGTATTTCAGCTCTCTGTGTTGATCTGCACTGTTATTAGTGTTTATACAGCCTTTGTGCATCGATGCCGTACCTCACCTAGATAAACAACGTCTCCGCGAAAGGCTGCGCTGTTTAATTCAGACGTTGGCCGGTCAGGATGTTCTGACTGATGTTCAGTTGGGGGTTATTTTGTCGGCGGACGCTGAAAGCGTTTTAAAAGCCAAATGAGAAAGAGCTTGACTTCAGCAGCTCGACAAAGCGCAGCCTTTATTAAGTCAGAAGAGATTTTTAGACCCGGAGCTGTATCAGAGCTGTGTGTGTGTCGGGATGGGGGAGAAGCCTCTGCGAGTGTAAGAGCGTGTGTAATGTGCTGAACACTCTCCCGCGAGGAGCTTTATACTGGAGTCGTGCTCACGCGCCACTGTTTGTCTTTTGTCTTCTATAAACTTAGTTTTTATATTTTAGAATTTAGTTGAGTAATTCAGTTTTCTTTGTTTAATCTAGACGTTTCTGTCTTACTGTACATTCTTTGAAAATTATTTAGTTATTTTTTTTAGTAATTTATTTTTAAGAATAGCGTTAGCTAGCTTTTACGTTAGCAAACATTTTCAGAATAAAAGCCTGACTAGTTTAGTTTAGTTAAAAATAGTTGTGTAACTTAGCTTTGAGTTTCAAAGTTTTTGTCATCTACCTTGTCCTACACGGTGCAAGTAGTGAAATGCTCTGATAACTGTCCGATCACGTGAAATTATTCAAATAAGAACTTACATCATTAGAAATATGTACATATATAATACTATAAAATGAAATATAAAATATATAGATATTATAGAATTAACAGTTGGATTTAGTTCAATATAAAATCCAGGTCTTTACGTTTTTATTTTTTAAATTTAGGGTTAAACATTTTGAAGCGTTTTTAATTTGTACCCCTTCTTGTAAAATAAAAGTCCTTTTATTTTACATATTCCTCCGAAATCCCCTTTTGTGTTGAAAATTGTTTCCTTAACTAAAAAAGTACTAGCTATTTTTTTTATGTTTAAGTTTTTACTTTCCTCTAATTTTGGTTTGTGTTTCTTTAGACTTGCTTGTGGGGACGTCGAAGGTAGAATCACTGCTTTGTTCAACCGGGTGAACACCATCCAAAAAAAGAGCGGGCAGTTTGATGTAAGTCTGTTTCTGACAATGTCTGTCCAAACAAAGAGCACATGCCCCTCTCACAATATTTATTTATTTATTTATTTATTTTTACAGTTATTATTGTGCGTTGGTGATTTCTTCGGTGCCTCTCCAGAGGCTGAAGCGGAATGGGAAGCGTACAAGTCTGGAGCTAAGAAAGGTATTTTCCTCTTTTTCTTTTAAAACTGAACACATATCCTTGAAAGCAGCCGTGGATTCTCACATTAACGGGAAAATGTTTTGCCTCAGCTCCCATCCACACATACGTTCTCGGTGCTGCAAGCCAGGAGACTGTGAAGTATTTCCCCAGCTCTGATGGCTGCGAATTAGCTGAAAACATCATATACTTAGGTAAGAAGATTCTGCATCAGTTTATGCTTTTTCTGCTAATAACATCACTTGTCACTTGTACAGACAGTTTGTCGACTTCTGAATGTTACTCTTTGGATTGTAGGGCGAAGGGGGATTTTCACAGGAGCTTCGGGCCTCCAGATTGCATATGTGAGTGGCAGAGAGGCTCACCAGGAGCCTGCACCCGCTCACTGCTATACTGCCAAGGACTTCACAGCCCTGCTTACTCCTCTGGTGTCCAGCTCGAAGTTTAAAGGAGTTGACATCCTCCTGACCTCTCAGTGGCCTAGGGGAGTGTGGCAGTATGGGAACAACCCGGCAAGTACTTTTTAAATTTATATATAAATAAATAAATAGATGAACACACACACACAACCAGGACCTGTCCTAAAGTCCACACATGTGATTTGTAGTTGTAGGTGCTCATTAAATCAGCATTACCTGTCACAGATGTAATCATATCACATGTAGTAATTTATTGATTTAAATTCTATTTTTGGAGTGTAATTTACCTTTACACCACTGCAGTAAATACAAATTGTGCTGTGAGCTGACAGAACTGGCATCTGTACTAAAAGCAGCATGCAGACTGATGTGGTAGAGTGATTTCTCCGGATTCACCAAAGTTAGATGGTGAATCCAGTAGCTGCGTTCTGGCCCAGAGCAGCAACGCCAAAGAGACTGTTCTCCCTATTACCAGTCTGTGTACCATCAACATGGTTTTGAGGTAAAATTGCTAAATGATGTTGCTTTAAGGTGCTTATGGGACAACGAGTAGCTGGAAGCACATTGCTTTCTTTATGCGGCCTACCCAGAATATTTAAGTGGACAATCCGTATAGCCCTGTCTAATCCCTAGTTGTTCTTTTTTGTTTGTTTAGGAAATTGATACCAAGTTCTGTGGAGTTTCCTCTATTGCAAATCTCGCAGAAAAGTTGAAGCCTCGCTACCACTTTGCTGCACTAGAAGGGGTTCACTATGAACGACTGCCATACAGGTCAGCTACAGATGCCAGCCTTTTCTTAACCCTTTACTAAGTGCCAAAACTGACTGTTTTTAAATGTTGTCAAAGTTAAAGCTGAGTGATATGATGAGATGTAGCATTATTGGGATAAATGTCATTACAGTATGCATTTCTGTTCATGTTGTGGATGTTGCTGCTGGTGCATTTTGTCTGTGTATAAAAATACTGTGATAAGTATTAAAAAAGCTGTTTTAAATATTAGGATTTTTACGCCTGCCTCAGTGTGAAATGATGATCTGTTGAATATGCGTATTCATAAGTATTAATAAATTATTAAATTGGTAGTATATTTTAAAAGTTTCAACACTGGTTCTTTTTTCATTCTTATCAGATGTGTTAATGTGTTTGATGCATAGTGCTTATGCTATCTCAACCACTTCTCTTCACTTCTTGGGTCAGTCGGACAACTTTTCATAATCCTGTGATTGTTTTTGGTTGTACAGAAACCATTTGGTCCTTCAAGAGAACGCACAGCACGTCAGCCGATTCATTGCACTGGCAACCGTTAACAACGCTGCTAAGAAAAAGGTAGGCCATTCACCATTTCCTTGCTCTTCTACCGTTGAATATTTCACAGCTTTAAGATTGAGTGGAGATGAGGTGAAATGACTGAAACGCGGTGTATGTTCTGCTGGTGTTTTCTCTCTTAGTACTTGTATGCATTTAACATTGTACCGATGAAAAGTATGGACCCTGCAGAGTTGGTCAAACAGCCTCAGGATGTGACGGAGAACCCTTATAAGAAAGCTCTGAAAGAAGGAAAGAAGGACAAGCCTCCGCCGTCTGCGTTTGCTGAGGTATGTGTAGGCCACTGTCTGGTATTTATCACATTAAACTGCCAATGGTTATTAGAAGCAGTTCTCAAGACCCTACATGGCTTCATGCCCAAGACCTCAGGGCATTGACCTCTGTGCATATCCGTGTGTTCCACATCTTGTTCCACATCTTGTCTATAGCTGTGTATGGATTAAAGGTGCTAAGGTTAAACCTCTCTGTTGAGCAGGAGGAGCCTGTGTCCCAGTTCTTTTTTGATCTGGGCCAGAAGAAGCAGCAGCATCATCACCGGCACCAGCAGAACCAGGGTGGAGGTCGGAAGCGGCAGTCGGAGGGCGATGGATCCAGCCAGCCTAAGCAGCCCCGCAAACCCCGTGAGTCAAACCCAACAACTGTCATTGCAAAACATAGCCCAGCACCCTGAGGCGAGTAGTCTCGAGTAGTTAGCAGGTCAGGGAAGTGATATAATAAGGTGTTTTAATTGAGTTAATTGGTTTAATTTAAACACCAACCTATATAGAGTATGGAGAATCTAGGACCAGGTTTGAGAAACACTGATCTAGACTCATGTAAAGTTAATCAAATACTGAAATTGAGTTCTTTAACAGTTATTTCCAGTTCTCGTGTAATGAACTCATGGGTATTAAAGTAAATTATTTTAATATTTAGTCAAAATAATAGTATGTTGGTTTATGTATTAGATAATAACACTCTTCTATTACACCCAGCTCAGCCTACCGGACCCTGTTGGTTCTGTTTAGCCAGCCCTGAGGTGGAGAAGCACTTGGTCATCAGTATCGGGACGCATGTGAGTTCCAGTGATTTATGCACATGCACTCCAGCTCCTACAAATGCTAGGAACAGGATTCTGATGTTATGTCTTCAGCATGAACAATGATCCACTAGTTTTTTTTGTGTGTGTTGAGTAAGCAGGAGTGTCTTGCTTTCACAGTGTTACATGGCCATAGCTAAGGGCTGCCTTACCCCTGACCACGTGTTGCTGTTGCCCATCGGACATTACCAGTCTGTGGTGGACATGCCGTCAGAGGTCGTAGAAGAGCTGGAGCGGTACAAAACCGCAGTCAGGAAATTCTACAAGAGCCGCGGCCGGCGCTGTGTTCTGTTCGAGAGGAACTACCGCAGCCAACATCTTCAGCTACAGGTGCTTTGCCTCTGTTCCTGTGCTACACCATAGGCCAACTTTTAAATAAGCGACATTTGGCTCTATTAAAAAATAATAAGTGGGTGTGGCATATGCTTGTGGTTGCTGCCCAAACGGGCGGACCTGTTGAGACCCAAGGTCAGTCCAGCAGCGCCACATAAATTACCATATTTGAGCCTGACAGAACATGTGCAGCAGGGGGGAGCTTCGAAAGGAGCAGTTCTTCCCTATTTGTAGGCTCACTTACATTTATCAGTCATCAGTTTAAGTCTGACCGGACAAACACAGTCTGTCTTGAAGAACGAATCAGTCTGAGGGACATGCTCCCAATGATGACCATCATCTCACACAGTTAGTTTTTACAAACCCCTTTATTTATCCTGAAGTTGTTTTGTCCCCCACAGTGCACATTGTGTTAGTATTTGCACGTGTTCACTCCACAACCCCAGTAACTGACTATAGCCTTATATAACGCCTGTGATTCCCACATGTAACCCTGTGGATGGTAGGTGGTGCCTGTGCCCATGGAGCAGTGCAGTACGGAGGACATTAAGGAAGCCTTCATGGTGCAGGCTCAGGAGCAGCAGATGGAGCTGATGGAGATACCGGAACATACAGACCTCAAACAGGTACTAATGCCATAGCACGTGTCTAGCTGCTTATTTCCAGAATACTGAGAAGTGTAACCTTCGTATCTGTCACCAGTCATCTGTCATCAGTTTGGTCATGTTTACACTTGGTATTCACATGCATCCCGTAACATCCCTCTGCATTGATTGTATGCACGGTTTAAAGTCGAGCGTTTATTATCGGAATGTGTTTGGATCTAGCTGTCCTGATACTGAGCATTGCAGTGAAGCAGCCCAAAAAACCTTGATGCTCCTTCCACCCTGCTTTGCAGTTGGTATGAGGTTGTGCAGTGCTCCATTTTTATTTGATCACAGAACATTTTCCTAGAAGTTTGTGAAACATAAGGTGGTCTTGGGCAAATGTGATTGGTTACAATGTTTTGTTTTTTATTTATTTGGACATCAGCAGCTTCCTTTGTTGTGTTTTTTTTTTTTCTTTGTGTGCCTTTATTTATAGGGCAAAGCACTTGTAAAACCCACAATTTCAGTCTTCTTAGTTAACACCTTTTTGCCTGTTAACATGTGGGAAAGTTCACTTACTTTTTCTAGCCTGCACTGTGGATGTTTACTCCTTGTTCTCAATAAAAGACATGAACAATACAGCTGTTACTTGTGACTTGGATAACAATCCAACTGGATTGGATAACTTTTTTTTAGTAGTAATTCCAGGTAATTGCAAAGGCTTCACCTCCTTTTTCTTGCAACTCCCAAGTCTTGTTTGGCTGATGAGCTGCTTGCTGTTAATGGTAACAGTAAACAGGGCCTTTGCCTTGAGGGACCATATTTAAATAGCCAACATTTTTAATTGTAAGAAAATATGTTCCATAACTGACTGTAGAAATGTGTTTTTTTGGGGATTTTTTTTTTTAAGCAGTAAGTTTTTAAATCTGGCTCTTTCTCTGTCTTAAGATTGCTCCACCAGGAACTCCTTACTTTTATGTAGAACTGGACACGGGAGAGAAGCTGTTTTATCGAATCAAGAAGAATTTCCCGTTGCAGTTTGGCAGGTAAACAAATATATTTTAAGAGTGTGTTTACACAGATAACTCCTGCACTGCCATTTTGAGCAAAACATGTTTATATGCGTGTGTGTGTGTTTGCATTTTGGTGCACTTTCAGGGAAGTTTTGGCGAGTGAGGCAGTGTTGAACATCCCAACGCGGTCAGACTGGAGAGATTGTAAAAGCAGCAGAGAGGAGGAAGAGGCTCTAACAAAACAAGTCCGCTCTGGTTTCCAGCCCTTTGACTTCACCATGGATGACTGAGGAACTTGCCAAAAACTAGTGCTGTTTCTTAACACGCACACATACACAGTTTTTCCATTTGGTCTTACTAAGTGACTCTTTTTCGGTCACTGTACAGGTTTTCAGATTTTCTTTTTTTTATGCTTTTAAACTGATGTCATCAGAGCACTTTGCTCTTTAATATTTGAACTGACTCGGCCAGACAATGTTCATTCTTTCAGAATATTACTGGATGGGATTTGTTCTTGACTATTTTAATTTTGAAGAAATGTGTGGGTAAGTCTGTTAATAGATATTGTAAAGTTGCAGATGTCTTTTTTTTTTTTTTTTTTTTTTTTGTAAACCAAGTATTTGTTTATTAAAAAAACATTTTTGAACTAGCTGCTTGTTGATTGGATCTTTTTGGTTGATAATCGTAATTGTGTTTTGTATGATACTTGGCTTTGTGAACAAGTTTCTGCAGTGAAACAGCCTGCCTTTGCTCATGCTAATCCACAGAGTGTTGTAAATGTACTGTGCATCATGTAAAACATCAGCAAATAATCAAACTACCATCACAAGTCTTCATTGCTAATAGGTCGTGCAAAAAGTAGGCCAAGTAAAGAGGCAATAAAATAAAAATAAAAAAAAGAAATTTTTATCTTGCAAGTGCATTGCTGATGCTCGTTGCTACAATGAGGCAAAAATTAGATGTGGTAATATGAATGAGAATGAACATTAATGTTGCCTAATATTTGTGAACAGCTATTCAAGTCACTTATAAGGGGGGTACGAAAATTAGGCTTACCTCCTGTGAGCTTCTTAACCCATAATGACCAAAACCAAATTCAGCAATTAACCTTGCATATTCAAGAAACTAGCTGAAAGTAAAAATAAAAGTAATAGCCTTTTCTACATATTTCTGACAACAACAAGAAAAATATGACCAATATATAGATCTTTAAAATCTGAAGTCTGCTCAGGGACATGGGTGACTGTCAGGAACACCAGAGGTGGTGAGAGGCACAGGGGATGCTCCTCATGCAAGATTTTACACCAACACAATGATATATAAATTGCAGTGATGTAAAGCTGATGTTGGTGGAGAACTTGCAAAAAAAAAAAAGATTCAACTCCCAACCTAGAGCAAATCATTGATCATTTTTACTTGAGCAATGATAATGCTCTCGATTCGATGAAACAGGTGGCTAGTGGCCCATGTTTATGTTTATGTGCTGTGTGATATAGCTACAGAAAAGCAAGTGACAAGTGGCCTGATCTCCCAAGTTGCAAAAACCTTCCCTGCAGATAGAAAAAAAAAGCCCCATTAGGATTAACACCTGACTGTTTTGCTTCCTAACGGGAACAGGCTTAATGGGTACCCTTAGAACCCACTTCCTGTAAGACACTATCAGGTCCCATAACACCGTTAAATCTGTGTAGATTCAGTCCCAGAGCAACTGTTTCACTATTAGGATACTAATAGTTATATTGTAATATCACTCACCATTTTTACAAAACCAAATAGAGACCATTAGGTTAACGGTTTGTAAGGACGTCCACACTCTCCAACAGGCCTTTAATTGGGGACTTTTAGTATGGCGGTCAGCTCTCTGCAGACGGAAGTGTCACAGGTCATACAAAAGTCACATGAGAAATTCAGATATGATGCTTTCAGAATGCTGAACTGGTGAACGGGGTCTAAACTGGGGTTTATCTGGGGTTTTTTTTTTATAATCCGTCGAAAACATTGACGCCTGAATAAAATGGATGAAGACGGGTTACCCATCGTGGGCTCGGGAGTTGATCTCACTAAGGTGAGTTTCGGCCCCTGTAGTCGCCGTTACGGACGTTA
>NC_132879.1:38995596-39085596 GCF_030463535.1 Salminus brasiliensis
TCCAGCGGCGCTCAACTTGCTGGGACGTGGGTAGCCAGTGAGTCCTGACAGTGAGCGATTGAGCCTCGCTGATAACGTGGTTAGCAGGGTGACCTGCTCCTGAACGAGGATACCGAGCCGAAGCTGACTGCAACACACCTCTATTCGTACGGGGAACTTCTCGAGCGACCTCAAGGTTCCAAACATACAGTTCTTGGCCTTGAACCAAGGAGTTGAGGCTCCTTAAGTACCCCCAGTCCCAGGTGAAACCAAACAAACATGAATCGCCCCCGGGGGAGGGTGCGATACAGAGGGGCTGACCGGATTACACACACACCAGTGTGATCGGATTATGATCAGATCGCTCAAACCACATTCAGAGGTGGTCAGAGACAGATCTTGTCCACATTTAACACAGGTATAAATGCTGTTTTCTATACCTGCATACAATTACGAAAGCAGCACAATTTAATTATTAAGATTAAGTTGAATGTCTGGCAGTGTACATAAATGAAGTCTAATATAAGCAACTTTCTGTTGTCTTAACACACTATTCCTTCTTTGATCACTTATTATTGGTAAACATAGATGCTTGACATCCAAGGAAATATGGACCTAATTTCTATCATTGTAATCTTCAGATCAGCAAAGTTTGCTCATTTAAGACACTGTTGTTCAGCTTTATCATGTGCCCCAGTCTTATGTCACCCGGCACATGATGGGAACAGGAATTCATGCAATGTTTTTAATGACACCAAGAGTATCTATCTAACATCAACTAAACAATGCAGACAGCATTGCACATCTGCTGAAAATGCAAAAAGAAGTGGGTGAACTCTAAATAATAAATTGCACCAGGAATAATCAATGTTTAGTGGGACACCACAGTGTGAAGGGTTCCACACATTACGGTATTGTTTAATTCTCTCATATCTGGAATTCCACAGTGAGATGTAGGCCAGGGTTTGAAGGGTTTTTTCCTGCAAATGTCATCACATCTAAAACTTCTGTTTTAATAACTTAAAGACAGTTCTGCAAGTCAGTAGAGCATTACATTAAGACATGAGTACAAATTCCACTAGGAATGAAACTTCTCTGATCTGATCTCTGACATTTGAGGTTTGGGTTTGGGCCTTGTCTTTGGGTGCCTGCGATGAAGGCAGTGTCAGTGGCAAGAGGGTGTAGAAAACAGTTCATTTGAGAACAAGAAAACACTTTGTGAATAAGTACAAAACCATATCTAGGTCATTAAGTGGAAGGTATGCTTCCCCCTACCAGTAAGGGCAGTGATGAAGACTTGTATATGTATATAGCAGTTCAGTAGAGCATTAAGTTAGGCATGGGTAAAAATCTATTTAAAGTGATTTTACTTCAGTATTAGTCAAGATCATACCTAAATTATTTGGCTATACTATCTATAGAAACACAAAGATCAAATCAGCCAATATATATATATATATATATATATATATATATATATATATATATATATATGCCTGAGGGCTGAGAAAAACTATCCAACTGTTGATAAATTGGTTTGTTGCAAGGTGATGTGCTTGTAGGTGTAGAACTGCCATGCTTCACCAAGAATATATTCTTATACAGTGGGGAAAAAAGTATTTAGTCAGTCACCAATTGTGCAAGTTCTCCCACTTAAAAAAAAATGAGAGAGGCCTGTAATTGACATCATAGGTAGACCTCAACTATGAGAGACAAAATGAGAAAAAAAATTCTGAAAATCACAATGTCTGATTTTTAAAGAATTTATTTGCAAATAGAGATGTTTCTCTGTCCGCCACTCAGTACCTGTATTAATGGCACCTGTTTGAACTCGTTAACAGTATAAAAGACACCTGCCCACAACCTCAAACAGTCACACTCCAAACTCCACTATGGTGAAGACCAAAGAGCTGTCGAAGGACACCAGAAACAAAATTGTAGACCTGCACCAGGCTGGGAAGACTGAATCTGCAATAGGCAAGCAGCTTGGTGTGAAGAAATCTACTGTGGGAGCAATAATCAGAAAATGGGAGACCAACAAGACCACTGCTAATCTCCCTCGATCAGGGGCTCCACGCAAGATCTCAGCCCATGGGGTCAAAATGATCACAAGAACGGTGAGCAAAAATCCTAGAACCACACGGGGGGACCTAGTGAATGACCTGCAGAAAGCTGGGACCAACGTTACAAAGGCTACCGTCAGTAACACACTACGCCACCAGGGATTCAGATCTTGCAGTGCCAGACGTGTTCCCCTGCTTAAGCCAGTACATATCCGGGCGCGTCTGAAGTTTGCTAGAGAGCATTTGAATGTTCCGAAAGAGTATTGGGAGAATGTCTTATGGTCAGATGAAACCAAAGTAGAACTGTTTGGTACAAACACAACTCGTGTTTGGAGGAGAGTGAATGCTGAGTTGCATCCAAAGAACACCATACCAACTGTGAAGCATGGGGGTGGCAACATCATGCTTTGGGGCTGTTTCTCTGCAAAGGGACTAGGACGACATGACGTGTACATGAAAGAAGGAATGGGGCCATGTATTGTGAGATTTTGAGTGCAAACCTCCTTCCATCAGCAAGGGCATTGAAGATGAAACGTGGCTGGGTCTTTCAGCATGACAATGATCCCAAGCACACTGCCAGGGTAACAAAGGAGTGGCTTCGTAAGAAGCATTTCAAGGTTCTGGAGTGGCCTAGCCAGTCTCCAGACCTCAACCCCGTAGAAAACCTTTGGAGGGAGTTGAAAGTCTGTGTTGCCCGCCGACAGCCCCAAAACATTACTGCTCTAGAGGAGATCTGCATGGAGGAATGGGCCAACATACCAGCAACGGTGTGTGCCAACCTTGTGAAGACTTACAGAAAATGTTTGACCTCTGTCATTGCCAACAAAGGATATATAACAAAGTATTGAGATGAACTTTTGTTATCGACTAAATACTTATTTTCCACCATTATTTGCAAATAAATTCTTTAAAAATCAGACAATGTGATTTTCTGAATTTCTTTTTCTCATTTCGTCTCTCATAGTTGAGGTCTACCTATGATGTCAATTACAGGCCTCTCTCATCTTTTTAAGTGGGAGAATTTGCACAATTGGTGACTGACTAAATACTTTTTTTTCCCCACTGTATATCTCTGCCTATCTGAGGGAACCCAACATGTTTCAAATAAAACATGATTTTTGAAGAGAAAAAAGCATACTCTGTGGAGCATATGTCAAATAGGAGGACCTTCTGGTCCCTCAAAAATATATTAGTAGACAGTGGAAAAGGGGACTTTAATTAAACTAGGACAATTTGTACCACTCTTGGCTGGTTGATAAGCTACAAGCAAGAGCCATGGAAAATGTCAAGAGTTGCCATTGCCCATCTTCTAGCCCATAGGGTCACTGTTCCTAAAATTGCCTGTTAGGAAATTGCTTCTAGATGGTACAGCTTAATAATCATTCTGTTTACCAGACTGATGTGGTTTGGGAGAAGGTCCAAGAGTGTTTTTTTTTTCAGTAAAGAGTGGTCAATTATGTAAACATCAAAATGTACTAGTTTGGTTCCTCCCAATAGCGAGCCAAACTCCAGTGCATCATCAGTACAGCAGAGAGGATCATTGGATGTAAACTGCCAACATTTCAGGAGATCTACACCAGCAGGGCAAGGAAGTAAAAATCCTTGTATGTATAACATACGTGGTTAATTAAAAAGAGTCTGATTCTGTACCAAACATATGTAAACTTAGCTGTAAAACATGCTTTGAATTAATCATTGTTTTGAGGCTGTATTAACTTCTTAATAAAACATATTTCTTAATATTCCTTAATATTTAATTTGGGCAAGAGTGCCCAAACATTTGTAGATAAATCAATTTCTCTGATAAACTGCTATAAAATATCCCAAGAATTACAGTACCACACTGCACTGTTTGATGACATACATATTTTTGCTCCTCTATTTCTGATCAATGAGTAACAAAACATACTTTCAAATGTATTCTTCTGTGTGTTGTTCTATGTTAATGCTGAAGATTAATTTTGACATAATTTTCTTTTTTTTGTTGTTGCTTTTATAAATGAAATCATGGTCAATATAATTAACTATTTTATGTGAAAGTGAAAACAGATTTCTACAAAGTAATGTCAACTAAATAATGTATATATATATATTTAAACATAAATGCATAAATAATTACTCCCTTTCAAGTGATACAACAAACGTCCAGGCAACTGGTGCTACTAGTCTTACAGTTAGTAAAATGGAGATCACCTGAGAGCAGCAAAGTAATTGTAGTAGTCACCTGTCTGAAAGATCTAGTCACTGGTTAATCAGTAATCTTGGCTACAAAAACACAGTGAAGACAAACACTGCACACAAATCCAAAAGGTTACTGAAGCGTAAAAGTCAGGTGATGGACACAAAAAAAAGTTTTCTGGATTTGCATTAAATCCATCATTAAGAAATGGAAAGAATATGGCACATATGTAAATCTGTCTAGAGTAGACTGTCCTCATAAATCGAGTGGCCGAGAAAGAAGCAGAGTGTGAGCAGAGAGTGTGAGAAGCTAGTGAGGGAAGCTATCAAGACACAGTTGACTACTCTGAAGGAGTTTAAAGCTTCAGCAGCTGAGATGAGAGAGATTTTTTTATCCGACAATTGTTGCCCATGTTCTTCACCAGTCAAAGGTTTATGGGAGAGCAGCAAAGAGAGTCTCATGAGATTGCAATTTAGCTTTTTGGCCATCAAACTAGATGCTATTTTTGACAGACACCAAACACTGCAGATCATCACAAACACACCATCCCCACCTTGAAGCACGGTGGTGGCAGCGCCATGCTGTGGTGATATTTCTTCGTATTAAACACAACCACTTTCGATGACTAGTGTCATGCAATACATTAAACAATGCTTTATAAACACCATACACTAGTGTGCTTGTTTAATAACTGTAATAATAATCATTTTTATTATTTAATAATAATAATTATTAAACTTAGGGCTTTAATATACTTTAGTTTGTTTGTATTCTTGCCACCAATGACTGCCCACTGACAGAAAAAAATCAATGAGTGGTAAAGAATGATTGCAGACCCACTCTAATGCCCATAAACAGTACGGATAAATATAACTAGAGATGCCTGACAAATACAGTATATGACAAAGTGCAGGACAGTTTAAAGTTGTATTTCATTTTGAATTATTTAGTGTCTCACCACTAGTCAAAATGATCTTTTTACACTGAGGCCACTGGTCTTTTTCTTAGTTGCATAAGCCATTAAACTGACTGAAACAATTTAATTGTCAAGACTCATATTCCTCCTTCTCCTACATATTGTACATAATGTACATGTTCAATTTATAGTACTGGATTATTCACCAGGCCATAATTAGACAATCTATGCTTACTTGGTTCACTATATCAATGCATTTATCAGTGGAATACGCTATAACGAGAAACACATACTTTTTTATGTCTTCAGGTTTATCTACATTTAACCGCCTATTAGCAATCATAATAGGGTAATCATAACAGAGCCCTGGGCTGAGGCCTCCAAATATCCTTGGGCTTAAACAGCCTAAAAAATCATGGTAAGTAACAAATGCTAAGTACGATTACTGTCTAAATAATAAGCCTGTGGTTAAAGGGGTTAACTACAATAGAAGGCAACATGCTAAGAGCCTCTATGCTTCTATAAATCAACAATACTTTAGCACTAACCCTCATCTCAGTGTTCTTCTCAGCTATCGCTCAGGCAGATCAAGATGTCCTTAGCTTGCATAAACACAGCGGATATGAACATGCTGGCTTGAAAATCGTTTCAGTGATGGATCCCAAACACAGAGAGAGGAGCCACAGGCAGAGGTGAGAGAGTTTAGGTCCATGTTTGGCTCTTATCTCTGGATTTGTATATGTATGACAGGGACTGGAACATTGTGCCCATCTCTCTGTTTAACACCATAACTTAAACAAACCTGGCAGCAGCTGAATGCTATGAGGTCAACTTAAGCACCTCCCATCTGCTGGGTCACACCAATACTGCATTGCTCAATCCTCTATGATGGTTATTAACTAGGTAAATGTACAAGTACTTTCTGAAATTCTGTAAGTAATTTTTTTTCATGATCAGACTCTGCTCCAGTATATTTGCATTTGCATTTGAGAGTGATCTAATTTTGTTGTTCGCATTGAGTCTCATTTTATTCATTTCTGTTTATTAAAGGGGAACTCCATTATTGTTTTAACATTTTCGAGGAATTTAGATGTAAGCAACGTTTTTTAAGTATGATCAATTTCGAGAATCTACTAAAGACACCTGAAAACATAGTTATTTCTCACAATTGGGTGAAAATTAAATTTTTAAATACATTTGTGTTGGATGTATACATACATTTTATGTATACAAAATTTACAACATGTGTGGACCCATTTTGAGTATTTTGAATAATACTTAAAACAAAAGAAAATAACAAACCTGTAAAGAATGATTGTTCAGATGTACAAAACAGACACAGTGAGTTTGAATATATATGCATCTCTTCTTTGCGGACAAAAAACATGCCAGATGTCACGCCATTCAGTGAGGAAGCTCAGGTGATGTTATGAACAACATCATCACCCGATTTAACAGCACTGACATTTTGTAGGACTCATGGGAGTTGCTCCATCATGGGGTGTTGGGAAATCTGTTGGGTAATCTGAGTTTTGTGAACAACAGTAAAGAATGTGAAACAGTTAATTTAAATTATTTAAAAATTTTTAATTGTTTAAAATGAACTCAAGGACCTACACAATACTGGTCTCTGCTCATAATTATCTATTTTTAAGTTTTCTTGCCTTGATTTTATTTATTTATTTATTTTTGTCAGGCTACTTTTACTTTTCTTTGAGTCTTTACTATTAGCAAGTTACCTAAGCTAAGTAAGGTGTGTGCTACTCTGTTCAAGTGAATGAAGTAAAGGATAAGTGAAGAAACACAGCACTCTGTGTGTGTGTGTGTGTGTGTGTGTGTGTGTTTGCATGACCTCTGGCTTTGTAGTGTGATTTCTTCAGTGGTCTGTGTTGTGTTTCCTCTCAGTGTCTGCTCCAGTCAATGTGTTTCCTCTCTTCATTACTTCTGACTGTCTTCACTGTGCTTTGACTTTGTGAGAGTGGAGACTGAGGGCCAGAGAAAACAGTGAAACTGCACCAGACAGAGACGCCACTGTCCGAGAATTCATCATGGCTACACACTAACCAACAGTGGCATTATGCCTTTGCTCTTCCTTGACTCTGTCTAATTATCAATGTTTGGCGTTTCAAGACCTTTCTGAGGCAGCAATTTAACAGTAACCCTGAATGTAACCTTAATCTTAATCCACAACTTAAATAAAGTGAAAATTCACTGAATCAGTTGAATCAAATTCAACTGATTATAAATACTGTATTTACCCTGTTAATTAAACAGCTCTTGATAAAATATCCAGATGCTCTACTACTTTTGATATGTTGTTGATATATTAATGAGTTTTTATTTAAGCCCTTAATGCAGCCAGGCTTATTAGACACTAGGATGTATTATTGAGTAACTACTAAGTTTGGACTTCTGTACAAACTGGTGGGGCTATTCTTTGGTAATAGAAGTCTGTAATAGCAATTTTGGTCTGCTGGCAGGACCTAGGCTGTCAACCAAAAATGACCACTCAAAAAGTCTTATTGGCTATGTAGTTAAAATGTTTAGTTATCTGTCCAGGCTAAAAAAAGCATGACTTTAAAATACACACAAATGAAGTCATTTGTGCTTAAAGGTTCACATATATGTTCCTGTAGTGTTTACCAGCTGACAATAGGTCTACTAAACATCTACCAAACTGAAATAAGGCAATCCTGTCAGTTCTCTATGGGCTGGCCAGGTCTGAAATCTAGTGATTTAGCACATTGTTCAGATTATGCTCAAATTCCTATGTCAGAGGGAGAGATGAATTATAACATCTCCATCTGAGTATCTTCACCCACAACCAGAGAAGAAGGTGCACTATTGTCTTCTATTGGTCAATTAGCATTATGTAAATGATAAGATCTAAGCACAGAAACTGCTGTATGTGTGTGCAAACCACTTCATGTCTAGCTCACACAAACCGTTTCTTGAAAGAGTTTTCAATACAAGATATCCATGGCAAAATTGTAGCTGAAGGAAATGTAAGTACTGTAAAAATCATTTTGCTGTGCATTTCTTTGACCGTTTTGCAGGTACAGCAGACTACATCTGGGAGACTGAGAGAGAGAGAGAGAGAGAGAGAGAGAGAGAGAGAGAGAAAGACAGAAAGAGAGAGATGTGAATTCAAGGTGAAGTAAACATTAGCTAGAAAGAAGAACCTTGAATAAAAGGGTGAAATGTGGGTGGAGTGAGCAGTGGCTCATTGTTATTTAAAGGAGCAGGCACTGAGTTTTTACACAGGGTGAGAAAGGTGCTGTGAAGCTGAACCTTTCAAGTTTTGTTGTCACAGACTGCTGGAGTTTTAACTAGATGTGTAAGCAGTGTGAAAGTGTAAACAATATTTATCTTATTTAAATAATCAACCAGAGTGTTAATGTGCTCCGTAAAGTGCATGGATCTAGGTGCATGTATATGTGTGTCTGTGTGTGGTTTGACCTTTCTGTTTCTGGAATGTATTTACAGAGTGTTGAAAAGGCAATGCCTCTCCAAATGCTTGATAACTGATTCATGATGTAAATATCCTTCAGTGAAGTTCCCAACAAACAAGCACATACACACAGCAGCTTTAAATTAAACAGCTCCAGCTGCTCAAGAATAATAAAGAAGACTCTTATAAGGAGCTCTACAGAAAGCACTTTGCATGCAGCCTAAAATTACCTCAGCAAAATGTATGTGTGTGTTTGTGTGTTCACTTATTTCTGTTTCCTTTTGATTTTCTAGAAAAAGGTAATGAATCACACTCTGTGTATTTGAGCTCTCTCTGAAAGCATGAATTTCCAATATGTAAAGGTGCATAAAGTAAGACTGTTTAGTTTAAAAGTGCCGCTCTTCTCCCATTCAGCTCCTTCCCGAGGCAGCATCTGAAGTGAGGAAAGAAAGAGCAGTACAATAAAAAGGATGACTGTAGGCATGAGTGCAGATTGAAAGAGAGCATATTACAAGCATTTCCCATTCTAGGCAACTGCCTATATCGCATATGCCAGGAGCCATCACTGATTGGTAACCCACTTTGTTTGATTTATGCTGTACCCCCTCTTTTTCAAGAAGAGCTCTTCTTGTCTTTTTGCATTACGTTTGATGAGGTTGGACATTAAGCATTGCCCCTATGAACCGGAACCCTGTCACTCCAGTGCTCCTGCCCACCCCATCTGAGGCTGCTCCTTTGCCAGCTCCATATGCTGCTCTAGTGCTGGTCCCTCATCAGCAAGTGTTCCACCTTGTGCCCTTTTTGGCCCTCCTTCCTTTGTCCTCCTCAGCTGTCCTCTTTGTGCCTCTCTCTGTTGGCCTCACTGGGTTCTTCTTGGCCCGGGCTGCAATGTTTACTCTGCTCCCCTGGTCTCCACCACTCTTTTTAGATAACATTTGTTTTAGATGACACTTTGTTTATATTTACTTCTTATTGCTGAGATTTTCTGGGATGGACATTCCTGTAATTTTTTTTCACCTGTATTTTTCTAAAATACATTGTCTAAAAATGTTTTTTGGGGGTTTATGCAGTGTGTCCACAATGTACAAAGTAGTGATACAGAAAACAACTTAGTTAAATATGTTCCTTATAGGCAACAGGCTGTATGTAAAATTACTTTTTTATTAGTCAAGAAAATACCATTTTACATAGAACATAACATGTTTATGATTCACTTTGTCATCAACAAAATAATTTAATCTTATAGGTTATTCTACTGATATGCTCTCAACCACAAAATGACATTGTTTGGAAATTATGTAGCATGAATTATGTTTCAGTTGGAAATAAATTTCTTGAAGCATTGGGGCACTGTAATGTTTCCAGAAATCAATAGACCCTCACAAGGACAGGTTATGGTTAGTGCCAATGTTGTCTCAAAGGCTATATTTAAACAGCATTGCTTCAGGGAAACAAAACCCTGAATCATTCAGGTTATACTGGTGATTCATCTAGCTAGACAACTTTAAAGTAAAGCCAATAAAACATATGTTACATAAAGACTACCTTTACATTGTTTTCTTTTAAAATATATAATTGGAAATCGGGGCAAATAGCGAGTTACGGTCATCTTAATAAAAAATAAAAAGACTAATTTTAAGACATAGTAGCATAATGCATGGTGTGTACTGTAGTCAGAAAATATTAATGAACAACACTATAGAAACAGTTTTAAATATAAAGAATTCTGTCAAAATGATGAGGCTTAGGGAAACAGTGGTGTGCTACAGAATACTGCAGAAGATCACCAAACTATATTAGACCTTAATTTCAGGCTGGAATGCCCTTTTATTCAGCCCTTAAAGGAGGGTGATATAAATAAATATAACATGAAATTAATACAAGTATCTGAAATCATTAATGATTTCATTAATGATTAATTCTGTTATAATATATAATTGGATCTGATGGCTCACCTGCTCAAAACACCAGTTTAAATTGCCCGTCTCTGAGAATTTAGCCCACTAAGTAACTTCCTCCACTCCCCCACCCCTTTGTGATTTGGAAACTTTGTGGCAAACATAATCCATTTCAAAGTCAACCAGCATTCAACCCATTAAAAAAACAACACCATCAGGAGAAGCAGTCTCAGTCTTCATAGTTGCCCACTTGTCTCTCTCTAGGTGCATTCAACCAGCATGCACCAACACTTCCTCTAATTATGCGTTGTCTCTTTGTGGTGGCACATGGTAGGGGAGCCCATTGTAAAGCCAGAGTGCCTTTGTGCAGGTGCAGTTGAGCCCATAGCAACGGTGGTGCCCAGTGACGGTTTCCGTGGCATTATCTCCACATGCAGACACTCCTTTCTACGACATTTTTATTTCCTGGTCCAGATGGGCTGTGCTTTCGGCCAGCATGATGGCAGGTATTATTTGCCCATCATAGAGATGAATTGAAAAGACAGGTGTCTTGAATAGCTGTCTGAACTGCCCTGGGCAGAAGGGCTATGAGTATTATTATTGCCCATATCAGTGGATAACAGCGAGAAATCCCTTTAAGTGGATGACCGATGTCAGAGCACCATATGAAATAGTCCAGAGGAACATATAAAGTGTTATTTATATAAAGTGTCTTTCCACATTTCCTGCCTCATCTGGGATTATTATTGTGCAATAAAAGGATGGTGAATTGAGAACCTGTGTTGATTCAGCATCTTAGGCATGATTGGGTACAAGTACCCCTTTCCTAGTTCAGTTGTAAAACCAATGGACAAGTGGGACCAGGGTCTAGGTGAAGTGGGCAAAGGATGGAGCTTACCAACAAGGACATCCCTAGTCTTTATTGTGGCACATGCGGAATGTCATGTCCGCATCACCGCGTCCTCCTCGGGCTCTTATGAGGACTCATATTTTCACACTGACGTTCACGTTTGGCTTCACAGACTCTGTTTCATGTTCACTGTGTCGGATCCACTCGGAGCCGAGAATTTAACATAATTAACGTACTACTCCAACCTATTGCGTTGGAGGTCACGGTTCAAGGTCAAAGTAAGCTCAAGGTCGTTCTGAGAGGCCACCTCTCTCTTCGGGATCACGTCGCTGTCGCTGCTCAGGGACGAGCCTTTTCTCCCGGTCGGTGTACCTCATTGCCTTTTGGGTTCGGTAGCTGATCATTCCAGCTCGCGGTTTTCACGTCATTTAGTGTTCCTAACGCCTGACGAGCGCAGCCTTAGGTTCCCTAGTTTCCCCAGGCACTGCCTGTAGGTATTGGTTAGCGTTTCTCTCCCTGCTCATTCCCGGCGCGCTAGCCTAGCTCCCAGTTACTCGCCAGCCTCAGGTGTGCGTCTTTGCTTTGCCCCAGTTTCTTTGTCAGGTTTGTATTTTGGTTTATCCTTACTCCCTGTAATATTGCTGCTTTTTCTTATGTTTAGCCCGTTTATTGTTTTAAATAAACGTTCTCGCATCGAGCCATCCCCTGCGAGTGTTCACCTTTCATCTTTATTTCCTACTGGCTGGGAACAAATAATGGATGCCTTTTAAGGTTTCTATTATCTCCACCTGAAACCCTGTATCAAATCCACACTCAAGGACTGGTCAGCTAAAATGTCAGCTCCTCATAAACATGTTGGAAAGTGACATGCCAGTGTGGAAACCTCCCAGAGCAGGATGAATGATTCACTTCTGTTAGCAGAAGTGTGGCAAGATATGGTTGTGACTGAAGAGTCACTGTAATGTTGAGTAAACACTGAAGCACTTAACCCGTCAGCACAAAGTGTTATTGTTATTAATTGCAATTAAAACTCACAAATCATCATTTTAAAAGCTCATAACTTTTGTATTGTGAAGAAACACACATAGCCAGGCCAAGGCAAGTAGTAGCTTCCTGTCAATAAAAATATACTTTATTAAGCCCTAAATTCATTCAAGTAGCTTGCTGTCTGAAGTAGGCACTATAATTTTTTTTTTTAAATATCAGTCTTAAAATTAGTATTAATCCAGTAGTACTGCAGCAGTAGTAATGGCGTTTTTCATAAACACATTTTAAAAACTGTCTAGTAATTACAAACACTTTACTCCCTCCATTGTAATAGGTACAAAGAAAAAATAAATGCTTAACTGATAAGCAAACCTAAAGGTCTAGAAGATCACAGAAGACAACCAACACAGACAAACCCTGTACACAGCATGCCACATTATCTGTCAAGCATGTTGGAGGTACTGTTATGGGATGGGCATGTACGGCTGCCAAGGCAATTGAGTCACTAGTGTTCATTGATGATATGGCTTCTGATAGAAGTAGCAGGATGAACATACAATGAAGTGTGTAAAGCTATACTTTTTGCTCAGTCCATACTACAAACTAGAACAATGTTCAGACAGCCGGTAAAAGTAGCCCTAATCCCATTTCTTTAAGTTAAAAAAGGCAAATGTATTTCCTAAATTCCAATTCCCATTCCTATTTCGAAACATGAAATGAGAACTATCACTGATTATCAGGATTGCATGGTTTCCTGATACTGCTGCAAGTTATTTTGTTTTATTAAATGTATAATTAAATCACATGAATAATCCTACATTTAGGTGTAATGTGATCATTTAAAACAATGAAGATTCACATTAGAAGACTATTTAGATATTGTTTTTGTCATTGGATTTCAGCATTCCCGTCCTATATGCTTCCCATACTTCTCAGTATGTGTTCAGCCAAACCCTGAGTCTCATATAAAATGTTGCTTCCTGCTCAGCTAAACGGAGTCATTCCACTGTTATATTGGTGGGAAAACATCTCAGTGCTCATCATGAGATCTGCTGCCTTCTTGTGTTTATGCTAACACAAATGGCCAGTCTGTTTGTTTATTTTTCTCTAGGCATGTGACCCTTCTTCACTGTCCTGTTGTTCTTGCTGCTGTAGCCACTGAGTATCTGACATCACCAATGGTGAGCTATTTCTCCATGGAAAATTTAAAACAAAATACCATCTGCTGATCTGGAGAAGATCAACAATGGCAGAATAAAAAGAATTGTCAATGTGATTGTGAATCATTGCATACTGTAGTTGGTATAAATTAACCCACCAATGGAAGAAAAACAGCAGTGTATAATACATACTGCATCAAGGTGTTGGTAAAAGGTGAAGAATGCATGTATCAGATGGATGCTAAGCTAAAAGGGTTGCATACACCTATTAAAATAATTTTTTAGTTTTTTAGCGCTTTTTGCAACGTCTTATCTAGTGGCAACAGTGGCAAGGAAAAACTCCCTCGGGTTGAGAGGAAGAAACCTTGAAAAGAACCAAGACTCAAAAGGGGAACCCATCTTCCTCAGGTTGACACCGGATAATAATAAAAATCACAACAGGAATAATAACATCAGTAAAACAAAACTGAATAAAGAAAAAAATATGATAAAGAGAATATAGTGAGTGAGAATGATAAAGTCATGCAAATAAACCTGAAAGTCAGAAGCATAATCATGCAGTGAGGTGAGAAGGAATCAATGCGAGTCCCCAGAGCGGGACAGCGGGCAAGAGGGTAGTGGAGGGCAGGTCATGCAGAACCAGGATGGAACAGTTGGAACCGGGCATCCCAATACATGTGAAAGAGACAGAAAAAAACAGAAAGGAACACAAGAAGATGTCATGGGAGGGGAGGGGGGTAATATAGTATGATGGGATCCAATAAATGGAATTGTATCAGCAGCAAGCAGACAGCAGGGGGCACCTCAGCACAAACGGGAGAGAAAAGAAAGCAGAAAATTATAATGTGTTTAGGAGTTTGAATAGATTGATGTACAGACTGTAAGGGAAGTAGATTAGAGAGGATGGATGGATTATCCGAAAGCTTGAGCAAAGAGAGCTAGATTTAAACACAGAGAGTGTGATAGAGCGAGCTTGTGTTTGCCTTTCTTCTCTGAAAATAATAATAATAAATAAAACTAAACTATCGACAGGGTGTAAGATTAGCAATGAGCATCGCTACGTGTCTTGTACAAGATGGGGCCACAGTGTCACTTACATGCTTTTCGGTCACCCTTTTTGTCTCCTATGTTGTAGGATCTCAAAGGCAGTGTTGATGGACTTGTGTTAAAAATGTTGGCCAGTATTATGTTTAACCTGCTCTAATACACTCTACACGCTGGTGATTCAAATCAGGTGTGTGAGATCAGCAATTTCCTTGGACTTTAAATTCAGCATGCACTTCACTCAAAACAGATAAAAGGCAATCGCTATGCATAGCGATATAGTGAAAACTGGACAGTATTCAAATGATCATTATGCTTTTAACTTGCCGAGTCAGTTCATCCTGTCTTGCTAGATAGGCTGGCTTGTTTTATCAATAGCTTTGGCTGTACATCAAGTTCACATACGTCATGGTTTGTGACATACTGCCAGTGGGATCTCTCAGGTTTCTTTGTGGCACTTAGTCCTGACAACAGACACATAATGAAGATAGTAAATCACATTTCTACTGAGAATCATTTATCGGAAAAATCTTTGTAATGAAAAAAATAACTTTTAAAGCCGTACTGCACTGCATGAACAAGCCATACAGAATGAGCTAAATGTGAGCAATACTACAAAGGCTATATTATTAACTTCAAGGGTACCACTATGGATAAATGTATGAATAGGGCACTAAGCCTTTATTAGGATGCGTCTGGGGAAATGCTCCTCCAGGATGAATAAGAAAAAAGCCCCCAAAATATATGCTTGTCATATATTATTGTTGTAGGTTTAAATGTTTATTTTTTATTAATTATTATTTGACACATACTCAATCTGACTCTTTACAGTGGAACCCAGATGTGACCAAATGTGACTTGAAATGCTCTTCATTAACTTCCAGAAGACAGATCAACTAAACGTACTAAATTCAAGCAGATCTCTACTCCCTTATTTAGATGACTACAGGTCCTACAAGCTTCTTTAAATACACAGATGTTAGCCCTGTCAGTCGCATTCAGCCTATTTCTCTCCTTCTTTTCACCTGTGTTTTGTAACATGTTGTTTTTTACCTTAGATTTTCAAGAACTTAAGGCATAGGTCAATCAGTGAAACTGTCAAAATCTTCTCAACTAGCTGGCTGTACACTTTTTAAGTATTCTACCTATCTACACTAAAACAAGGGTTTTAATAAAATTAAATTCAAGTAAAAGTAGAAATGCCACACTATTACTCATGCAAAGTAAAGTTAAGCCACTGCTATTTAACAAGATCAAGTAAAAGTAAAAATAGCGGATCCTATGACTGAATGTATGACCTCACATTCAGCAGTACTCTTATTCGATTGCTAACTTTATATTAACCTTTGGCTCCACTACATGTCTTATTCTTAGTCATTTCCAGACATTACTGCAATTCAGTGCTTGCTGGACTTTTTTTTGCAGAGCATTCAGAATGCTGCAGCTTGTTCATTTCATAACCTCCGGAAGTTCTTCCATGTGACTCCACTGAGATCACTTTGCTAGCTCCCTGTGGCAGCAAGAATCAGATATAAAGCTCTGCCTTTTGTGGCAGAGCTTTAGCCTCAAAGGGTTTGCCCACCACTACAATTGATCCCCGGCTCAGAGGTACACTCCTGCATGGCAGTGGACTTCCACTTCTTGACATGCCCTTTCCTAAGATCTAAGCATTGTTGCTCTTCTGTGGAGGAATTAACTTCTTCCTGAAATCCGCATTGCACAATCATGCCACCCACTGTGGTCTGAAGACCTACCTCCTCAGACAATACGTAGGATTAGGATTCAATTTTTACTCATTCATACACTTCTGTTGTAAGTGTAGCAAATAGACAAACATGTGGAATCATTTCCTAAAATACATGCAGACAGAACATAATTTAAATAAATTCAAACAATATACATATTTAGGGCACACTGTTTCAGCAGATAACACCTCAGCTTCCATGTTATATAGAACCATGTTATGTAGAACCATTTTAAAATGCCCTTTAACCATATGGAACCATATGGTTATAAAAATGTTAAGTAGGCAAATAACAAATTAAACACTAAAGTGTTTCTTTAGGTTGCCATGGATCTATATATAATCATGTCCTGTACTTGATGAACCCATAACGTCCTTGTAGCTGGAAGCAAATTTTGTCTATTGGCTTTATTGCAAATATGTAGTGCGATTATTCCTGGCTTAAATTACACTATTAGTGTAGGAGAGAAATGTAAATTCAAACTGCAGTGTTTTAGAAGTGGCAACCGCAATCAGAGATTTCTCCTTTGTTCCTAATGAACTACTTGATTACTTGAGGGGGCAGGAACATTTCTGATTGCACCCCAGTTCAGTTCAGTACACCTGCAAAACACTGCAAAACAAGGGCATAGCAGGTCTGTTCCTTAAACAGAAGCTTCCTTTTGAATATTTAGGGAATGCAACATAAGAGTGTGTGTTATCATGAAAAACATCATGATCATGATTTAAATTGCAGCTAATGATTTTTTTATTGATTATCCAACTATTATTTTTGATTAGTTGGTTAATCTAAAAATAATTTGTCAATTTTTATTTTGTGTGTGTGTGTGTGTGTTTACTGGATTAAAACCACATAGTATGCATTTCAGGGCATTAGAAAAATAAGTAAAACCATTAACAGACTGTAGCAACAGGTTGTAATGTTACCATAACAGCTGGGAGATGAAGGCACAGCCCTCACAGTGATTTTATTTGTTAAATAATTAAGTAAAGATTACAGAGCACCACATTGTTGGGTCTCTGTCCAAAATACCCCCAGATCCCCATAGGTGAGTTTGTTTGGGCACAGTTTCCTTTAGGGAAAATTCATGCCTGAATCCCAAACCACACACTTCTGTACTTTATTTAGTACATTATTGAACGCACTTCTAATGGTGGTGAACTATTTTTAACACGCTTGGTAGTCTGGTAGTGTCGACACAGCCTTTTTTAGTGGCTGCGGCCATCTCTGCAACAAGCCAATGCATGTTATGCAAACTGATGTATTTCCGTAATCGATGACATCTACTAAGCAGACAAGTTGCCCCAGCCTAAGACAATAATACAAGACTTTGAGTGTTACATCACTTTCATGCTATAGTACAAAGTAAAAGAACAAATAAAATGTTTTAGATATGTTTTTATATTGTCAATTTCCTTTGCTAAAGAGTACTGTAGCAAGCTTTATGAAAAAAACATTAGGAAAACTGATTTCAGGGGAACCAACTATTGTAGGCAGAATAGATAGGGGTCTTCACATTGACAGGGTCTTGTCATTATTGCCCTGCTTCAACAAAAATTATCCATTTTTTTATGGATATGTTGATTGGTTTTTAATGATTATAAAACCAGTCACTCTCCTAATGCAGAAAATGGAAACATCTAATGTGTCCACTTGTTCTTATAAAAGCTCTAAAAGGCTCACATAGATGCAACTCCCAAATCAGAGTGAAAATGTTATTGCGTGCAGTTAGTATGTACTGCAAACCACAATTTCTCAGTCTAGCTTTCCTACTGCACAGACTTGACTTTGAGTTTAAGATGGTTGAAATATTTTCTGCGTAATTCTGCTGGCTGTGTACAGATGTTCTGTCAAATATAATACCATGTAAAACCAACCAACCAGATTCCATCATCAGAACTACTGTTGTTTAATCACACATCCCTAATGCTTCTACATCACATATTGACGTCCTGGACTATTAAACACTTTCAGTTATTTTTAGTTTTTTTAATTTTTACCTGATCAAATCATTTCTGTGTTGCCCTTTTTCTTCCAGAAACCTCTGTGATTTTCTTCTAAGAGAGGAATATGCAGGCAAACTTCAAATGCTCTCTGTCTCTCTGGTGCCATTTCAGTGGTAACATTTACTGACCCATCTACTGTCCTCTCTATCCAAAATGGCAGATGGTGACCTATCAGTAAATACAATTTATGGGTCAACGATACGCCAGCCATCAACAATAAGGGCAGCCCACAACAAATCACTCGACGAGCCAAAAGGAAGAAAACAAACATCTGGCCTTTGGATGAGGTCTACTGACTTTCTTTTTCAACAAAAGGGAGTTTCTAAGATTGCTATGCTTGGACCCCATTTTGCTCCTGAAATCTGTCTTTTGCATTATAGCAAGTTGCATGACATGTTAATATGCATCGTCTTTACAGCTGCATCTTTCTAATGTAAGTGAGTGCAAGTCTAGGTTTGATTATGCTTTCTAGGAATGGCAGCATGATTATACCCTCAAAGGAGAAACCTCCATGTGGTTACCTGATGAGAGAGGAGAGAGAATGCTTACATAAGTACTTAAATCACTCACTTAATTACAGGCCAATGATGATTATGATGGTGATGATGATGTGGATAATGATTAAGCCTCTCATTGCAGATCGCAGATTCACTCTTAGTGCCTCTCTTTAATCACTCTGCCCTTACCTCCATCACCCCCTTCACCCACCTCATCACCCTCAATATCGCCATGACCTACTGATTAAGGGACTAGAGCAAATCAGTTGAAGCAATAGTTTGGTGTAAAATTGCATTTGCATAGTATTTTTTCTTACTTCAAGTCAATCAGCCAAGACGTGTTTGACATCTAAAGCTTGCCTGTTTAGCACTGGGTCCACTAAGCTAACTTTGCTGTCTGTTTCTTTATTCATGTAATGAAATACCAACTAGCAGTAATTAGCATTGTACATAGTGTGCATATCACACTGTCTCAAACTGTGTCAAGATGTTATGTAACTTCAAAAGCTTTGTTTGAACAGAATTAAATTAAATAAGAATTTTCAGCATGTCTGATTCGAGCAGGACAGCATCCATATGGCTGACGATGAATGAGTCATGTGAAATCCCACTGATTTAGTTCAAAATTTGATGTAGTTTTAAGAATCTGATTTAAATTAGATTTCTGAACCACTAATTTAGTCATCGTCAGATCAGAATGTGTTGTAATGTTATGTGCTTACCAGATCAGCCTACAATGTGTGCAATATGTTCATGTTGTAGATGTGTAACGCTGGTGTAAAAAAGCATTCTAATAGCTATTAATGGTCATTAAAAACACATCTACATCAAAGCTCATAAACATGAGCAAGTAGCCTGCATAAGTGGAATAAGTAGCTACAGCTAAATGCAGAGTTAATTGTAGAGATTAAATGTTGTTATACTGCTGAGCAAGGACTATAAAAAGAGCAAAAAGTCTGACTTGTGTCAATTTTGTAGATAATAAATATACTTACTTATTCCTTTCATTTTTAGGCAAGTGTTTGATGGCTTTACCTAAGCTTTTAGTTGCTAAGCGTCTAGTTGCTAGAAGTTTTCTTTACTTGCTCCAAAAAGGTAATCTACATTAGCTCCAGTGGAAAACCTAAAGAAGAAAATGTTGGGCATGAAACATGAAAAGATTGGGATGGGATTAAGAGAAGAGATGGGATGAGAAGAGATGGGATGTCTGCCATTGCCTGTAATGATTTTGGTTCCACGCAACACAAGCTTCAAACTACCTCAAACTCTAAAGCAAGAAAAGTTTCAGAATGTTGTCTTCTCGCTTGCCTAGTGTTGTGCTGTTTTTAAACGTGCGTGTGTGTGAGAAAGAGAGGGCTGTTCTGTTTGTGCCTTGCTGGAGACTGATTGCTGTCTATCTGTGTACACAGCGGGTGAGATCATGCAGGGCTGATTTGCAGGGAATCAAGCCCCAACAAGGTCATTCATTACTGCCCTGGCAACACGAACAGAGATTCAAAATCTCCATATCTTATGAAAGCACTGCATTAATGCCCGACTTATTTGTTCAATTATTCTGATGCGCAGCTGTCCAGGTTTTTTTTCTTATTGTAAATGCAATCAGGCAGTTAGTGAAGTGGTGCTGATGTGTGAACCCTTAACATTTAAACTATTACCTAGCCTAATTCCAGTGATAACATATTGTAGATGAGCCTGTGCTGAACAAGCGTTTTTATTGGGACAAAAAATATATAAATGTTGTAAAGGAATTTCCTTCCTATCTTTTTCTCTCTCTCTCTCTCTCTCTCTCTCTCTCTCTCTCTCTCTCTCTCTCATTTCTCTCTGTGGCAGACCTGTCTCCATGGAAACATGCTTTCTGTCAGCTGGATTCAAGAGTAAATGAAGATATGGGCAGGGTGTAACTATCAAACTGAGAAATCCATCAGAGCTCTTTTTCATGAATTTAATTTTGTTGATTCATAACCACGGTCCAATATCTGCAGTTTTCAAAGAACCTAAGAGAATCTATAGCATGATGTTTTCAGAATTTAATATATTGTTACATGTATATGTGACAAGTTAATGCCATATTTAAGTTTTTTTCTTCACTTATATAACATATAAAAGTTGCAGTTGTACAGAAAAAGAAAAATCCTACCATCAGTAACCATTTTTTTTATTTATTATTTACATTGTTTTTGTGTCACATAACAGAAATACAACTCCACCACATTGAACTTGTGGAGAGGAATGTAGAATATTTTATTCTAAACAAATCTCTACCCTCCCAATGATGAATCATTTGTCAAATTGTCTACAGTAAAAATACAGTAAGGTTTGATGTGAAAAGGACTTAAATTAAATTTTAAAGGATGTAAATTACCCAGAATTAATAAATGCATGCATACCATTTTCACTTACAGTAAAAACCCTTTGCATAGATGACATGCAAAAGTTAAGTCACCCCTGGCCACAATTTCTATTATGGCTAACTAATTAACTGGAAGATGAACTGATCTCCAAAAGCCATGAGGATGACCTTCACGAGTCATCACTTCAGAGTCCTTCCTTTTAATATTCAAAAACCTGATGGAAATGAGTCCTGTGGACAGATGATTATGAACTTTTTGGCTGCAATGACTAAAAGTATGTTTGGCGCCAAAAGGGTGCAGAATTTCATGAAAATTGGTTAAGTTTAGGTTTAGTAGATTAGTAGGTTAGTTTATGGTTATAATTAGGTTAAGGTGTAGTGGGTTAAGCTTAGGTTAGGTTAAGATCAGAATTACGTTTAGTCATAGTAGCTTAAGTCGTTTTAAGGTTTTGGTTGAGGTGTAGATTTGTTTAAATTAAAGGTTTGGTTAAGATTAAGGTTAGATTAAAGTTTGAATTAGGTTTAGGTGTAATAGGTTAAGTTTAGGTGTAGGTTCTGGTTTTGTCCAAATTGTTTGATTTCTGCTTGTCTGGGTTGTGTCTGTAATTTGTGCAGATGTATGACAGTCACACTATATTTAGTATACATTGTATGAACTGCCTTAGTCAAATATGCACAAATTCTTCTTGAGACCAGACTGGTTCATGTGTATATTTATCATAAGTCTGTTTTGTACAGACTGGTTTCTTTTTGTTTTGCTGATTATGTTTGTTCACCAAAAGCTGCAATGTTCCTGCAATGAGCCTAAAATAGAGGGTATGATTCCAGTTATCAGAAAATGCAAAAAAATGTTCTTTTCTTTACAAGCTGCATAGTGAAGCCAAAGCAGCTGCTTTTGGTTTCCGTCTGCTTTTGAACTACTTTGAACTCTAATCCTTGTTGAGGAGCCACACATATGACCTTAAATATGTAAAAATGATGATAATATTAACTTCATTCTCAATGTGAAACAGGTCTCTTTTCAGATTTTCATTGTTCTAACAGCTCTCTGTAATGCTCATTTCTTTGTTTTGACTCATTTTGACACTGTAAACATAAATGTACTTTTGCTCAGTATGATTTACAGGTCTCAACCGAAACCACACAGATTCAACTCCGAGTGTGATTTCAAAAAGCCCATGACATTCAATGATTGACAGGATTTCTATTTTTGTGTAAAGTTGTATGATTGGAAAGCACTGGAAAATTGCTATAACATTGAATAACAGTGTTAGGACAGGATACATCTTTCATCTAAAAATCATTTTATTGAGAGGTTTATTAAATGCAAATCTCAAAAATAAAAACAGAAAAAACAGAAATCAGGAATCAGGAATATAACTTTTTGAAGTTTTTGTCTGTGTTCTGGCCTCCTGTCCACATGAACAGGGTTACTGGGAATGGAGCTTTTCAGTGTTGTCATGTGGATGGGGAAAACTTTATGAAAATGCTGTAATCACAACGAATGCATTTTTTGTAATAGTTGCTAAAATGTCTGTCACAACTAAATATACATAATTCTATGTTTGAATCAAACATGGTTTTCAACCTAAATACATAAAATAAAATCTGCATTAAAACAATTACAATTACTTGTGGTAATTAAATGTTTCCACAGAGGCTGTGCTTTGTTTATACTGATGCTTAAAGATGACATCACATGTTCACACTGTATGGCTCAAGGCAACTTGATTCCCACAAGATGAAATCACATGTTCATACTGTATGGCTCAAGGCAACTTGATTCCCACATGTAGTGTATAAAATGGAGGGGTTTGAACCTCAATTAGCTCTGGGTAGAGCAATTTTGATCAATCATCTGTCAGTTGTATATGGCTGCAGCCAGTTCAGAGAAGCCAGACACAGTGGGCAGTACTCTTTAAATGAGAAAATGAATTTAGAATCAACTTTTCCCGTTCTAGGTCAATTAGGATTACCAAAATTATTTCTATTTGCTAAATGTAATAATGAGCCATTTAAAGCCATTTTTTATTACATTTTTACTACTATTTTCAAAGTCAACAAAGTCAAGTTTAACTACACTAACATTTCTATGCCTAGTATAACAATTTGGGACAGACTATATGATGATGTCATGTCTTCGGAAGCTTCTGATCAGTTTATTGGCAACATCTGAGTTAATTAGAGACACACCTGTGGATGTATTTTAAGGCACACCTGAAACACACTGCTTCTTTGTGCAACATGATGGGAAAGTAAAAAGAAATCAGCCAAGATATCAGGAAGAGAACTGTGGACTTGCACAAGTCTGGCTCATCCTTGGGTGCAATTTCCAGATGGCCAAAGATGCCTCGTTCATCTGTACAAACAGTTATATGCAAGTACAAACAAGATGTGAATGTCCATCATACCGCTTAGGAAGGAGACAGGTTCTGTGTCCCAGAGATGAACATGCTTTGGTCCGAAATGTGCCCAAATTGACCCAAGAACAAAAGCAAAATGCCTTGTGAAGATGCTGACTAAAGCTGGTGTGTGCCATTATCCACAGTGAAAGGAGTACTGTTTTGACATGGGCTGAAAGGCCACTCTGCCAGGAAGAAGCAATTACTCCAAAAGAAACATAAAAAGCCAGATTAATGTTTATAAATGCACACAGGGACAAAGACTTTAAGTTTTGGAGACATGTCCTGTGGTCTGACAAAACTAAAATGTAACTGTTTGGCCATAATGACCATTGTTTGGAGGAAAAAGGAGGAAGCTTGCATGCCTGAGAACACCATCCCAACTGTGAAAAACAGGGGGGTTGCAGCATCATGTTGTGGGGTCGTTTTGCTGGTACCCCTCATTTGTTGTTTCTTCTGAAATCAAGGGTATTAAAAAAAGTATTTTTTCTGCTTTTGTTGGGGTAACCATATCTACTGTCATTGAAAGGCTTTCTACTACATTTTGTGTACATTTCTACATTTACTACATATCAGTGTCAGCAAAGGGGTGCAACTTAAAATAGCTAGTTCGATTAGAAGGTGTGTCCACAAACATTTGGACATATAGTGTATTTATTATACCACTTTGTGCCATAATCAAAAGACAAGAACAATGCAATTGTGGTTCATCTACATATACCTATCATCCATGACAATAACACTGTTGATGTTTCCAGTATGCAGTGAATCTTGAACCAAATGCAGTGAAGTCTTGAACCAAAAGTGGTTCAAGAAGGTAACCACTGGTAAACCAGCAAAAACCTCATGGGCTCCTAAGGCTTATTAATGTCACCCATAGATCCAGGACTTAAAGGATCTGCTGCTAACGTCTTGGTGCCAGATACCTCAGGATGCCTTCAGGGGTCTTGTGGAGTCAGTATTAGTTAATATTATGGCTGACCAGTGTAAACATTTGTTTTTTGACCACAGACCTGACATAGTCCTGCTGCAATTTTCCATTTCTGACACTGAGTGAAACTTCCAACCAATGGTAGAGCTTGCTTTGTTCAATCTACATAGATACCACATAAAAAAATCTGTGAAATGGTAAAATTCCTGCAATAAGAAGGAAATTTATGAAATGCCCTGGCTTCGATCCTTTTTCTGGTCATTCATTGTCTCCTTGTGTCTGTGTGGGTTTCTCTGCGCCCAATGATTTCACAATGACCCTAACCAGGAAGAAGAGGATTCTATCAAAGACCAATCAACTGGACATCAAGTCCAGTCCAAGTGAGCCTTGATGGTTCCTCACTGTAAACACACATATTGGCACTACATAAATAGCGCAAAGCTTGACAGTAAGTAGGTAAAGTAGCTAATTGTGACAAGTGTGACACTACACAGATACTTGAATACTATCACTGTGCTTTGAGAGGCTCATGTTTTGCTTGCTTAATTTACTTTAGTGAAAGCCAGCATGCATCTCTAAGACTTAATCCTCTTTTCATGGAGAAAATAGTGTGTATAAATAGCTTCTATCCACCTCCAATTTATCCCTCGTGCTACTCGTGCCCATACTCACCTCTTTCATTCATCTGTTTTTCTTTTCTTTTATGGTTCATCTCATTGAACTGGTGGCTAAAAATCATATGAATGAATCAGGAAAAACAGCAGTGGTTTCTAACAGTGAAGATTGTGAATGTGTCTACTGAATGAATGTCTACTGACCCACGACAGTGCTATTTGTCTTGACTGATTATGTCTATTGATCGCTAGTGTCATGTCCTCACTAAATTAAGTTCTTAAATAAGATTAATTTTTGAGCACAAAAGGCTCAAGGAGTCAAGTGAATGTCTTACTCCCGCCTATGCACCACCACTGGCTGAATGATTACGCAATAATCCAATCATGAATCCAGATTCTGAGTCAAAGGTTTTTTTTATTTAATGTCACACGGCTTCAGTGTTACCATGGAAACGGATCCCCACTGATGACAACACCTGTCTTCAAACGTCTGTCTTTTTTTAATAATCACATCAAAGCCAAACTGCACTTTCTACACACACAGACTTTTATATAGTGAACCCTGGCCTTAAGTCATACTGATCTAAAATGCTGGCTTTAAAATCATAACACTGGGGCTTTTAAGGAGAAGCAGATGCTAGTACCAGGTTAACTGAAGTCTTTACAATTCACATTTCTTTACTGATGTGTTTGCAAAACAATATGTGTTTAGTCAACACACACTTAAGTCTAAGATATCTGACAGCAAACAACTAGGACTAGTGTCAAATTAGCACAGGTATCTGTTTGGTTAGTCTCAAAGGTTGTACTTTTTATTTATTAAGCATTAACAATCAATACCCAGTCAGTATAAATCAAATTGATTAACCAGAAAATAGTACAATAGTATTTCAATAGTATTCTTCACAGATGTGTGGGTTTGCAAATGGATGATATTTAATGGTATTTTATTTTGGACCTACAAAATACTGTGTGGTTTTAGTTGCAGCCTTAAAAATACAGTGCCTCTTTTCTATTATCTATTATTTTGGGGGAAAATAATCCAAACCTGCATGGTCCTGTGTGAAAGTGATTGCCTCCTGTTAAAACATAAATTAACTGTGGTTTATCACATCTTTGGAAAACTGAGTTCAAATTCTCTAACCACACCCAGGCCTAATTAATGCTACACCTGGTAGGTCCTATGACTTAAATATGACCTGCTTGATAAAGTGAAGTAGACCAAAAGTTCCTCAAAAGCTAGACAGCATGGTGTGATCCAAAGAAATTCAGAAACAAATGAGATCTATCATTCTGGAAAAGGTTATAAAGTGAAGTGGCTGGCCGACCAAAATTACCCCAAGAACACAGCAACTTAAGACTTAAGACTTTGGAGTGGCCTAGTCCTGAATCTGATTGAGATTATGTGGCATGACCTTAAAAGGGCAGTTCATGCTCAGACACCCTCCAATGAGGCTGAATTACAAAAATTCTGCAAAGATAAGTGGGCCAAAATTCCTCCACAGCACTGTAAAAGACTAACTACCATTTATCGCAAACGCAGTTGTTGCTGCTAAGGGTGGCCCAACCAGTTTCCAGGGGGAAATCTTTTTCACAAGGGTCATGTAGGTTTGAATTTCTTCTCTTAAAATCTTTATTTAAAAGCTGCATTTTGTGTTTACTTGTGTTATCTTTGTGTAGTAATTTATTTGACAATCTGAAACATTTAAGTAAGCAACAAAAATTTGATATCAGGAAAGGGGCAAACACTTTTTCACGCCACTGTATATGACCCAGCATTCTTTAACAAACACCACCAACCCAACCACGCTACACAGTATGGTGTACCATACTGTGTAATACTGCTGGTGTTTGTTGGAGAATGCTGGGTCAGTGTAGGTACTTCCATGTAACAAAGCTTAAAACAGCCTGGATTGCTTAAGCTTCCTCTACCTTGATCAAAGTCTTACACATTTAGAGGAAAAAAGCCTCTTACACAGCTATGACCCCAAACAGAATGAAAACTGGAGCAGTACCTGTCTTGACAATAGAATTTTCCTGTTCATGCACAAAATGTAAATGTACCTTAAAAAGTACAGCAATGTATTTAATCTAATTCTGTACATTACCTGAGTTCTAAAATATCACATTCACTTTTATAAAAGAATTTGTAACTGTCACAGTTAAAAAACATACAGAAGAATTGAAGAACATTTCAAACAGGAATGAAGAAGTATGAAATCCAAACAGGTTGTATGGGTTCAAGGCAAAATAAATAACTGCAACGCAGTTGCCCTCACCAATTTAGACAATATTAGTTAGACTACTAATATTGAGTTGGGCGTCATTTTGCACTCAAACAACCAGAATTTTTGTTATCATAAATTGGATCCAGTTTTTTGTGAACCTGGCCTAACTGCACCCTCAGCTTTCTGTTCTTGGCTGACAGAAGTGGAAGCCAACAAGGTACATCCAGCTGAAGGTTTGGCATGTTAAGCACTTTAAGATGGACAAGCTGGCCCTTGTCCAATGACCTCTCTAATCAACAAGGTTGAACCATTAAAATGTGAAGACCATGTCTTGTAAAAAAAAAAGTACTTCGCCCACCAGTTAAAGAGGAGATTGAGGTTGTGTTTTTTGTGGTACAGGAGCAGGGTTGTAGGAACATTTTAAACCAACCTGCCAGTGCAGAGTAAAATTGGAAGATTGAAGTGACCTTGCTTTGCATATTAGCACTGCCAATTTCCAAGAGAGTGAGTATCCAGCCAGCTGCCCATCTTTTTGATACCTAGACAGATTTGCCTGCTCCTCATTCTTTCCGTATGCTGTGACTCTGCAGTCACAGTCTCAGAAGTCATAGCGCTGAATCATCCACATAACAGCCCTGCCCTTGATCAGCCCAGCAAACTTGACCATTAGCAATTTTGGACGTTTGTTCTTCTCACCATATGCTATTGGGTACAGGGTAGAAGTGCCAGATGATATACAAAGGACAATAATCTATTAAGCAAATTAAGTCTCAAGTAAAGTGACAACTCGACAGCATTTTACAAAAAGTTGCTAAAAGGAGTTATAATTGTATGCCTTTCAGTGACACAGCATGAGATCTTTTCCTCTCTAACACAGGCAGAATTTTAAAAATTACTGAGTCACTGGAAGCTGAGTCTGAGTAAATCCTTACCACCAGGGCCTGGTTACTTATTTAAAGGTTTAAAAATATGAGCAGAATACTTTAAATGGTGAAGATGTTCTTAGTCTTGTTGTTTTCTAAATGCGTGGTGTTTACTGGAAGTGTTGAATGATCCACAATAAATTAATCTTAATTTCTAATGTGGGACCACACAATTGCATGAACAGAATGTTCTTGTTTTGTATGCTCAGCCTACAACTAATTCTGTTCTGTAATTCTGCATTTTGTTAGTACTTGACAAGCAACTCCATGGCTTATTGAAAATGGCTGACAGTTTGGTCAGCTTGGTCAGTTTGGTGCCCTTTACTTAGTGTGAGACAGCTGTTCTTCGTCAGCATGTAGAATCAGTCATGGCAGTTACTGTCAACACTTATGGCTCAACATTCATACATTTTCTCCACCATTTTGACAATTTTAGCTCACATTTAGCCATGCAAGCAGATTTCTTTTCTTGATGTTTACTTTTCTCAGACAGGAGTGAAATATGTCCCTCTATCGAAACTCTACAGCTGTTACATAGCTGTTACATATTACAGTTCTGTCAATCAATGAATCAATGTAAACACTGAGACCCAGATTAAACCAGACCCAGATTTAGGTGAATCCTAGTTTGAAAATAAGTTTTAATAGAGATTCACCATTTGCACTGCAGTTTAGTCCAAGATTAAACCGGTTTAGTTATACATGGGACACTGGTTTTTAAAAACGTATTCATGAAGGAAATGGCTGTGAACATACTCAACATACTGCAGGTAAATTTGACAACAAGGCCTAGCACAGCTAGCAGTTCTGTAGATGCAATTATGCTGATAGTCTCTTCCAATATTCAGGGTTAAATGTTATAGTAGATGTTATATGAATGAAGACTGTAAAACATATGATGAATAGGTCAAGTTACTTGAATATAGAAGTGTGGAAAGTGAATGTAAACTGCCACTGGCTTAGCACTCACATTTCTCCATCAAACAGTGTTAATGATGTGATGTGCATGACTGCTGCATGTTTTTTTCATGCTTTATGAATCGCAAATCAAATTGCCAACATATTGGCTGTATCATTCTAAGCAACCATGCCTAGCTCTAATAACAAACTGCTTAAACATCTATAATCTTTCTTTGTTTGGATGACTATACCATTACTAACCAAAACGGTGATAGCTTGACCTTAGTCAACAACTGACGTGGTCCTATAATAGTTCTTACTCATGAGCCAGAAAAAAAAGGTATCAATAATATATGGTGTTTTGTCCAATTCCAAATTTGTATGTTCAGACATTAGTAGTTCAGCTCCATCCATCCACATTAATGTTATAAAGAGTGTTGAAGTCATGTGCTGCTTTTTTAATTAAGCACAATTATGGGCAGCCAGAACAGAACTAATTTTTATCTCAGTTTTAAAAGCATCAAAAATGTCTTACATCTCGTTAAAATAAATTTGGTTGACTGTATTTGGTGCACAAACCCAAACAAACAGAGTGAACCAATAGGAAAATATGGGTAAATTTATGTAGGAAAAAATTCCTTGTTTAGTAGTTTTTGTGTTGAAAATCAATCCACAACACTATTCACTCTTGTGGTTTATCTCAGAATCTTTAGTAACTGTGTGTATATCAAACTTGCATCCTAATGCAGTTGCTTTTCTCCAGGTAGTCTATGCAGCACTGCAAAATGCCTCAAGCTCTCCACTTCTGCAGTAACGTATGTGTTGTGTTTCTGATTGGAAAAAAGATACAGACAGGTCAATTTAAATCCTCTTTGCTCTCATACTATACAGATTAAGACTTCTTTTGGCAGATTGATACTTCATCACTATGAACCTTCTTTCACTTTGCTTTAATTCTAAAAGTAAATGGGAAGTCAAAACCCTTTTTATAATATAGAACATCTAGTGATTATATAGTTGACGAAGTGTTTCAGATTGACAAAATCAGTTAGAGCCACACTCAATTCCAAAACACACCTTAATTCCATACTGTCCCTGATGTCTCCATAACACTCATAAGAACATTCTCATAAGGACATTCTGCTCATCCATCTATATTCTTATCCACTTCTTACTGTTTAGGGTCACAGTGGGTCCAGAGCCTGCCTGGAATCATTGGGCACAAGGTAGGAATACCTCCTGGACAGGGCACCGCACACACACATCTAGGGGTCAATATAGCATGATCAATGCACCCACTATGTGTTTTTGGGAGGTAGGAAGAAACCTGTACCCGGAGTTCCTGGAGGAAACTCACACAGACACAGAGAGAACAAACTCCTCACAGACATGAGGATCAAACCCACAACCACAGGCCCCTGGAGCTTTATGGCACACTTGTTACCTGCTGCTCCACCGTGCCAGCCACATTCTGTTCATTTCTTTTCATTGCCATTTACAAATGCTAACACTTGTTGTGTTTTTTTTTTTTTTTTGCATTCTAAATCAAAGCATTTAAATAGCAATGGTCCTTGCAAATATACCTACAATGATGGGTATGGTGGTCTCAAAATGAGGTGTGTTCAGGTAAATTTTTGCCATATTAATATCTTGGCAATGGAAAACACAGGTAGACTGAACAGGTCAGTTTCCTCTGCTGAGAAGTGTCAGGTAACTGTGCCACTGAAATAGCAGACTGCACCTGGCTCTTAAAGGGAATGGCAAGTGACACGCTGATTGGTTCATTGTCTGTTAATTGGCCCAAAACACACCCATGATTAATTAAGAGACTTAGTAATCTAAAGACTCTATTTCTATTTGCTGTTTTTTATTGTAGTGCTTTTCAGTCAAACACCTTAAGCGTTTCTCTAAATTGGTGTAGCTATTTTAGTCTCTTCATTACATTGTTTGTAAAAATGTAGCAATTGAAAATCAATCTTTGTTTGCTACATACAGTGTATCACAAAAGTGAGTAAACCCCTCACATTTCTGCAGATATTTAAGTATTTCTTTTCATGGGACAACACTGACAAAATGACACTTTGACACAATGAAAAGTGGTCTGTGTGCAGCTTATATAACAGTGTAAATTTTTTCTTCCCTCAAAACAACTCAATATACAGCCATTAATGTCTAAACCACTGGCAACGAAAGTGAGTACACCCCTTAGTGAAAGTTCCGGAAGTGTCAATATTTTGTGTGACCACCATTATTTTCCAGAACTGCCTTAACTCTCCTGGGCATGGAGTTTACCAGAGCTTCACAGGTTGCCACTGGAATGCTTTTTCACTCCTCCATGATGACATCACGGAGCTGGCAGATGTACGAGACTTTGCGCTCCTCCACCTTCCGCTTGAGGATGCCCCAAAGGTGTTCTATTGGATTTAGGTCTGGAGACATGCTTGGCCAGTCCATGACCTTTACCCTCAGCCTGTGATCGTCTTAGAGGTGTGTTTGGGGTCATTATCATGCTGGAACACTGCCCTGCGACCCAGTTTCCGGAGGGAGGGGATCATGCTCTGCTTCGGTATTTCACAGTACATATTGGAGTCCATGTGTCCCTCAATGAAATGTAACTCCCCAATACCTGCTGCACTCATGCAGCCCTAGACCATGGTATTCCTACCACCATGCTTGACTGTAGGCATGACACATTTATCTTTGTACTTCTCACCTAATTGCCACCACACATGCTTGAGACCATCTGAACCAAACAAATTAATCTTGGTCTCATCATACCATAGGACATGGTTCCAGTAATCCATGTCCTTTGTTGACATGTCTTCAGCAAACTGTTTGTGGGATTTCTTGTGTACTTCAGAACTGGCTTCCTTCTGGGGTGACAGCCATGCAGACCAATTTGATGTAGTGTACGGCGTATGGTCTGAGCACTGACAGGCTGACCCCCCACCTCTTCAATCTCTGCAGCAATGCTGACAGCACTTCTGCGCCTATCTTTCAAAGACAGCATTTGGATGTGACGCTGAGCATGTGCACACAGCTTCTTTGGACAACCATGTGAGGTCTGTTCTGAGTGGACCCTGCTCTTTTAAAACACTGGATGATCTTGGCCACTGTGCTGCAGCTCAGTTTCAGGGTGTTGGCAATCCTTTTGTAGCCTTGGCCATCTTCATGTAGTGCAACAATTCGTCTTTTAAGATCCTCAGAGTGTTCTTTGCCATGAGGTGCCATGTTGGAACTTTCAGTGACCAGTATGAGAGAGTTTGAGAGCTGTACTACAAAATTGAACACACATGCTCCCTATGCACACCTGAGACCTAGTAACACTAATGAGTCACATGACATTTTGGAGAGAAAATGACAAGCTGTGCTCAATTTGGACATTTAGGGGTGTAGTCTCTTAGGAGTGTACTCACTTTCGTTTCCAGTGGTTTAGACATTGATGACTGTAAATTGAGTTGTTTTGAGGGAAGAATATAATATAAGCTGCACACAGACTACTTTTCATTGTGTCAAAGTGTCATTTTGTCAGTGTTGTCCCATGAAAAGAAATACTTAAATATCTGCAGAAATGTGAGGGGTGTACTCACTTTTGTGATACACTGTACATAGTCATACACAGAACTAGCCATGAAATGCTTTAGTAGCTGTCCAGTCACATTAGACAACAATGGACAAGATAAAAGATAGAATGTACAAAATATAAGATCAAAAGCAAATTATTAGATTAAACAGGTTTAACAGAAATGTATGGGTGTTATCTAAATTTATTATGCTGTGACATAAAAAGTGCTCAACCAATTGGTAGACACAGAGGTTGCCACTAGACTAGACAAAGCATGAAAACAAAGGGCGAAGAACATAAAGAGCTTGAATCCAAAACAAAAACACAAGCACTTAGCAAAAAACACAAGGTTCAAGTGGCCTGTCATACAAATCAGGATTTTTTGCTTAGCCAGCTAACTTTTGTGATATAACCCTGGATGTTATTTAGTTTTACAAGTTTGCAAGATTATGCAGGCCTTAGTGGAGTTACCCTGTACATCTAGACTCTCTTTCTTTCTCTTTTTCTCTCTCTCTCTCTCTCTCTCTCTCTCTCTCACACACACACACACGCATTTACAGACATCTACCTTAAATACAGTTATGTCAGGCCTCACTGCCTCATGTTTAAAGTGTAAGTCAGCATGGTGCTGATTTATTTTGTTTACAGTGTTGATTTATTTTGTTGTTAAATGGGGAAGAAGGCGGGTGATATTTCCCAGATGGTTGACTTATTTCTGATGAGTTTCTTGTAAATGTGTGTGTTTTCAGGGACACCCCGCTGCTCTACAGACACACTTGCTGCTTGTAAGATAAGCTGAGCTACAACCCAGACTATTAGAAAGGCCTTTGGATTCAGAAAGGTCACACACACACACACACACACACAAACACACTCACAACCAGACCATCCAGACAGCATCACATTTTGGTTTGGACAATTCAGTCAGTTTGAAAACTACTATGACATGTTTTAATGCCGCATTGAGGGTTATTCATTACAATTCATTGGAAAATAGCAAAGCACTTCAGAAAGTACAGTGCCCTCTAGAATTATTGGCATCCATGGTACAAACATAATTTATCATCCAGATATTCTGCAGCAAATCTGAGGAGAAATCTTGACTTTCAGAGGGAAAAATATATAAAAACAATAACAAAAGTAAACACTTTTGCTAAGAAAAGTTTAGGTACAGTTGGTCATGAATACATTTTAATTTACAATGCAATCAGATTCTGAAAAGATTTTCATTTGGATTTGGACATACTGCAAAAACATGTAATAAAACTAAATACAAATCTTGAACATAAAAAATGAATATATTTAAAAACTGAATATAAGTCTTAAAGGTTGCATTTTGTGGTAAGCTTACAACAAACCTGTTAGTTTGGGTTTCTCAGTTTGATGGATGATTGATAATAACTGTTTTTAAAAAGAAGTCAACAGCAAAAATGTTTAGTTGTGAAGAAAACAAAGAAAAAGACAAACTGTCGTAATTTGGTATTCCCTTTCACACAGTACCACCAGCTCGGAGAGGGTGAAGGCTACTCATATGAAGCATCACTGAAGCAGCACGCAGCTGACAGCTGAGTACGCTTAGAGGAGAATGCTAACTGCCAATGCTGTCACATTAGCTACACTGTCAGAAGAAAAGATGCTTTACAGGTACAATCTTCCCAAGTTTCCCAAGGTCCAAACAGTATGAATGGACTATACAAAATGGTCTTCAAAGTTACATTGTGTACTTTAAAAGGTTGTCTACATTCACTTTCCCAAGAGGAAGAAGCACATTTGTACCTATTCATAAGTAAAGATACAGATTGTTACTTTTTTTCTTAGCATTAAACAGATGCCCATGTTGGATAGTGTTGTGCTAAGTAATGGGGAAGAGGACAGATCATTCCACCTACCGACGATTGTGATTTGTTGGATACCCAGCCATGGATGGCTGTAACCTCGCTGTGAATGAAACTCTTGTTAAATTTTTAGACAGCTTCGTCACTCAGGACACTAGATGCCATGATATTTTTCTCATATAATTTATATCACCACAGACAGACATAGAAAATGGGTGTTTAAAGTATTCATAACATACATTATTATATTAACGTTATAATCCATAGAAATGCATAGAAATGCGATACTATGTGATGCAAAGGCAAATGCTTCTTCACAGTCAGGAGAACGTCAATAATAAGTCCCAGTAAGGGGAACTCAACTCAACTAATTAATATGATGGGATAATGTAATATTTGTGGTAATTACAATGACTTTTTTTACATTCTGATTTGGAACTTGTGCTGTGCATGTATTACTGTATGTGCGTGTGTCTTAGATATTAAGTGAATCCTGACAATGAACAGACCTGCATATTCGTATGAATTAGGACAAAGAGTTCTTTGTAGGTTTTCTAAGTGTGTGTGTGTGTGTGCATCTCAGTCCGGCTGTCAGAAACTGAGTTTTTACTAAATGTCCTCTTAAAACTGAAGGTGTCTTGTGGAGACATTCATGACACAAACACTGAAACTCAATACACACACACACACACATTAGTGTATTATAAGCTTTATTCTGCAGGTCATTCAATCATGTGTAAATGCACTAGAGAGATTTCCACAGTGATTCACATGCATAGGGTCAAAAAATAGTTTTTACCTGCAGTAACAATTAAAATAGGGATAAACAGTTTTCCTATGGGAATGGGAATGGCAACGGCATGTCTGTTGACACTGCCTGTAATGGTAATGGTTGTATTTTTATCTCCAGTCTCTCCACCCATTGCTATCAAATTGCCCATGACCTCAACGTTTTATATGAATCTGAAGCTTAATGTTTGATTTCCACCTTAAATGGTGCTGTAGATACATTCTGGCACCAGTGTAAAACTACCACATTTAAGGTAGAATGGAAAATCCTAACTAGAGACCAACTTAAACCTTGTATGATTTTAGTTCAGTGTTTACTGTGTGTTCTAAAGTGTAAATATATCTGGATATGTTCAGGTCTGTCTAAGAGACACTTGACATCTTGACAGACTGAATATTGTGTTTTAGCCATTTCAAAAGCAAAAACAACATTAAATATGGCAGTTTTGAGGCAGCTTTGTAATCAGCTGAATACACACACATACACACCAGAATAAACAAAACTTACCTAGGTTTGCTGAAAGGAGAGCAAATTCATTTGCGGTTTAGTTGGTGACTTGATGGTGACTAATAAGTGGAAATGTAAGAGTGAAATCTTTGTTTTAACACTAAGAATGAATTTAACGTTAATTATGAATTAAAATATGAATACATATAGTCATAAGCAGCGATTTCTGGGTTCCAAGCACATATTAGCCCAAGGATGCCGTTTCTATCAGTATGGAAGCATTTCTGAAACAGAAGCCACTTTATGTGTTTGTGTACATGTGGCACTTAGAACTTCTCCTGGTATTCTTAAGCAGTCAGCATGGAGTTAGAGGGGGAGGAGAGGATAGCTGCTCATTTAAGGGACCCAGAAGTACATCAGTCCAAATGTTTGGACACCCTTTCTGATGAATGCATTTAGCTACTGTAAGTTGCACCCTTTGTTGACACAGATGTGCAAATACACACCCACAGCTTGTCCAGTAGAAATGAATTGCCAATGGAATAGGGTTCTCTGAAGCACATAATAATGAACCTCTTGGCACCTTCGGTGCTTAGACCCCTAATAATGTACAGCTTAAAACTAGTGGAAATTGCCTGTGTAACTTAAGACCCTAATGGCTTTCAGATGCAAAGTTCTAGTGTGGGCCAGTTAAGTTCTTCCACAACCAAGCTTTTATGGAGCGTGCTTTGTGCACTGGGGCACAGTCAGTCATGTTGGAACAGAAAAGGGCCTTCTGCAAACTGTTTGAACTTGACGTTTGGAAGCATACAGTCATCCATTTTGGAAGCATACAGTCACCTACCTCTAAAAAACAATTCCATAGCATTATCCCTCCTCCTCCAAACTTTACAATTGCCACAATGCAGTCAGCCGGATAACATTTCCCTGGCATTCACCAAACCCAGACTCGTTCATCAAACTGCTAGATAGAGAACCGTGATTCGTCACTCCACCGAACAAGTTTCCACTGCTCCAGAGACCAGTTTTGGTGCTGATGTTATAGTCAGAAGGTGTTTGAAACTTTGCAGTTAATAAGTGTTGGCGACGTATTTGGCGGCCCCACTCTGTAACTTTACTTGGTCTGACACGTAGTGGCTGAGTTGCTGTGGTTCCTAAACGCCACTATTCAATATCACTTACAGTTGATGGTGAAATATCTAGGAGGAAAGACATTTCACCAGCTGACTCACTGCAACGGTGGCTCCTATTTCAGTACCATACTGAAATTTAGTGAGCTTCTTAGACCGCCCATTCTTTCACTAATGAGTGTAAAGGCACCTTTGGCAATGGGACTGAATGAAACATCTAAATTCAATTTTTAAGAGATATGTCCCAAAAGTGCATGTCCCATATAGAGTACATACTGTACTGTAAACCAGCACAATGCAGCACAGAACACATGATCCCTCTCCCATTCTCTCTCGGCGTATCAATCCCTCATTCAGTCTCACTCGCTCTGTGCAAAGTCTGCTCTCCTTCTTCCTCCTCCTCCTCCTCCTCCTCCTCCTCCTCTCTCTCTCTCTCTCTCTCTCTCTCTCCGTGTCCCACGCTTACTTCACGGCTGCTGCAACGGTTGCAGGATGTGCGCGTGCGTGCGTGCGCGTGTGTAGTTGTGGGCTCTCTTCTCTCGCTCTCTCTCGCTCTCTTCCTCTCTGAGTTGGGAGAAGGAACGCGTTCAACATGCTGCACGAGGGTTCTAACTGAAAACCGAAGTAGAGCCGTGAAGAGAAAGAGCGGAACGGGTAAGAGCGCGTCTTCCTCTCTGCTGGACGATTAAAAACTTTTTCATTGAACTTTGATGAACTTGTCTTCGCGATTTCAGAGTTATGGGTCGTTTTTAACGCGACTCCAGACGTGTACACCCTGGCGTTTTTGCAGCGCGTAGATATTTCATGATGATGAAGCGTCGTATTGATGTGATCCGTAACCAGTTGCTGGGGTGTGTGTGTGTGTTCCTGCCTTCCTCACTGGCTCTACTGCGCTGATCTGAAGTCTTTTCTTCTCAACGACTATTGCCTTATTTCACCTTATTGCCTTAGTCACAATCTAGTCACTGTGCGTGTGCGTGTGCGCGCGCGTGTTTATTCCACGTATTTGCGAGCAGGAGTGTTTCTCGGGTCAGGGTTTAGCCAAGCATTGCTGTTTCCAAGCTACAGTAACAGTGTGTATGCGCGTGTGTGCTACTGTGCGTGTGTGTGCTACTGTGCGTGCATGTGGATGTGTGTCTGTGTAGGTGTGTGTGTAGGGGGTGCCATGTATTTGAATCTTTGTGGGGACTAAAGGTTCCCAGTATAATGGAAAACATGAAAACGTGTACGACCCTAAAAATAACGCATAGTTCTCAGAAAAAGTAAAATTACAGAATTATCCCTGGACCTCGACCTTGGCCGTTTGCCAAGATGTGCTTGTTGTCTGAAGTTTTCTTCTTTGGGATTTTGCACTGCAGCTACGAGTCTGTACAACCACTTCAGTTCAATTCGAATTGATTTAGATCAACAGATGTCTGTTTTGAGCAAAATAATTGTGACCGAGGCCAGAAAGAAAACTCCCTCAGAGCAAGAGGAAGAACTTTGGGAGAAGCCAAGACTCATAAGGGGAACCCAACAATACTACAACACGACACAAGAGGGCAAGTCTCGTTACAGAAAATAAATTAGGTAAGAAGTAAAATTATGGAGAACTATCCCAAGTCATGGGATATGAGAAGGGGGTGAGTGCAGGACACATGCTGAGTATTACTGTTAAGGGAGAGGGAATGAAACTGGTATCCATGCCGGCTAAACAGCTGCATGCACTCAAGTATGCAGCATAATCTTGTTTTGAACAGATCAAAATGAGCATGAAGAGTAGCACAGCATCGGAGTGGGCAGCATGGGATGTGGATATAACTAAGCAGAACTTAGCAGAACAGTAGGCTATAACAAGTCAGCAGCTCTCCAATAAATTAAAATCTCTATATATCCTCTCTATATAAAACCATTAATACCATTAATAATATTTAAAGGGATTCTCTGAGATGTGGTTCTGTATAAAACCATTGTTTTTCATAAGACCTCTGGAACTCTTGTTGATTGTAGTTGATTGAAGGACAGTTAGGTTTTTTTTATCTGTATGTCTATAGATATCAGGGAATACTGGATCAGAAATCAGAGAGAAAAAAGCATCCAATCATGTAACAAATGTAGGCAGAAACAGCTCCGACTCACACAGTGTAGGTGTTTCTAAGTATTCATAAATGTGTATTTGTATGTTGAAATATACACATGTATAATCTATAACTCTATAACTAATGATGCAAACAAGGTTGTTTACATCAGCTCTGCCCACATCCTATTCATTAAAACACTTCTGAGAAATGTGGAATAAGTCAAGAAAATTTCTCATCGCTGTTCTGTTTAATTTGATGTATATATGATGAATATATTTTATGTCATAAAAGCACAGAACCAGACCAAACTAGCTAATGTAACAACTCAGGATCAGGCACATTTTGTCTATTAACCATCTAGTATTACTGATATGTTGTTTTTCTTACAAAAGAGAGGTTAATTAGGATGTCTTTGTTGTTTCACTGGTACCTGCTAACTACGGTCATGCTTTGTGGTGCCTGCCAGGCAAAACATAAGCAGCTGACTCAAGTCAAGTCAAGTCATTTCAGCTCTGTACATAGTGGAATGAAATAGTGTTTTTTCCCAGAACAAAAGGTGCAACATGAAACAAAACAAGAACAAAACAGGACAGACTGCAGAAAGTGTGACATGCTTTCATCCTGTTTATTAAGTAAATTTTAGCAACACATTTATTATCCTCCTCATGCAAATACACAATTTGTTGTTGATTTCTAGACCATATTTAGTGTTCCATCATGTTTTTTATTCCTTAAGCCAGAATATGCATAAAAATGCATAGATGAAAACCCAGTGTGTTACGAGAAAAGATATTTGTTGTCATAGACATAAGTTTTAGTTATGTTAGCCACCAAAGGTCTACATTTGGGGTAATGTAAAATTTGTATATCTGTAATTGTATATCTTCAACTTTTAAAGAACCATTACATTACATTAAGCTAATGGGTTAGGTGCAGCACATAAGTATTTAGCTGCACGAAAGCATTTTCCTGCATATGGAAATGCACCACTTTGGCAGAAATACAAACATGTGTGTGTAGGACAGGAGTAGTAGTAACATAGAAACCAGAGCATTGAGAACAAAGCCTTGGGTAGAGGAGAGAATCCTGAACACACTCCAGATCCCTAGACATACCATAGAGCAGGAGAAGAACCAATCTAAACTTCAAACATGTGTGTCTACGTGACAATCCACACACCCTCATGAAAGAGTGTTACAAGAAACTCAGTAGCAGCGCGCACACTAGTCACTGTGTGTCTCTGGTGACATGCCTGGCTGAAACTCTATCTCTGTTTGGCAAAAATGCCTTTTACAGTGTCACGTTCTGGACAGTCCTAGTTTAATTTGAGAGGGCCACCACCAAGTCTCAATATTTAAAATCACACTGTGGACCAGATTCAGATCTGCACAAGATTTACTGTGGTGTTAAAAATAAATAGTGTTGCACTAGCACATTTGTTTTTTTTATAAACAAGAATTACTGGTAATTTTACTGTGGATCAAGGACAGATTACTTACTGGAGCAGTAGGTCTTTCCAACTGCAAGGGGTCTTGGGGGGCCTTAGACCAAAAGAAAACACAGCGCAAGGACCAAGGAACAATATCCTTAGCCCTGCACAACAAAATCATACATCTCAAAGCCTAGTTTGTATTTGCATTTGATTTGTGAAAGTAAGTTAGTCCACAACTGTAGGGGGAGCCCATTTGCAAAATCATTTCAACATTTCAATCAACATTCTTTGCTCAATGCTTCTTTGAGAAGTCATTTTTATTATGTTTTATAGCAAATATGCCATTTACCCTACACTTTTTACCTAAAATTTAAAAATTCTATTCCATATTGATTTTCATGCTAGCCATTTTTGATGAATTTACAACAGAGAATGACCACAGGGTTTTTTGTCTAGGATTAGGCTAAAAGGAATCAGATTAACATGATTTTATCACTTAGGCGCAGGCGATCAGTCAAGACATGTTTAGCATCTGGAGTTTGCGTCTTTAGTTTTGAACAGGAGATGCTAGTCCAACCCTGCTAACAAACACTGTCATTTGGTAAACTATTTTTTAAATCCCAGTCTGAAGAAGCTCTCCCATAGGGATTCAGTTGCAGTAAAACTAAGAAGAATTCTGCTCTTCCAGAGTGTATTAGATATGCCATCAAAATGTAAAATACAAGTCATAGCTAAACATCTGTCACATACCAATATTCTTAATCAATTATCTGCCCATACCGAATATGTGGGTGACTGTGTGCATCTGCATAGATCCAACATCATCATTAATTTTGCAGATGACACCATTGACCACATCAACAGTGATAATGAATTGGCCTACAGGAAGGAGAGCCAGCACCTAAGTCGTATAGTTTAAGGGCAATGGTACCAAATAATAATGAAATGTATTTAAACTTTTGACTTTGAAAAAAGTAATCCTTCAAAAATTCCCTCTCTCATTATTCTGGCATTTAGCAAATAGAAATAATTTTGGTAATCCTAATTGACCTAAAACGGTAAACCTGTATAACAAGATATAGGACGCCCAATACACTAAGTATATTAGTCTCTAATCTTCAGTCTTATCTTCCTTTTTGGATGACTCTTTTCTGAGATGTAAAAACGTGAGTTCATTTTTAATGTGCAAATGAAGAGCTCATAGCCTTCTGTGCCTTTTTCTGATGATGTAATGCCTGTCTGGGGTGTCTTCTTCTCATGTGATACTAAGCAGAGCTTATTAATAAAGGATGACTAGAGTTTCCATGCTCCTCCCTTTTCAAGACTTAAAAAACAGTCTGTCTCCGGAGTGCCCAGTACAGAATGTTTATTTGAAATTCCTGGCCACAATTAAAGTCTACCTGAAATTATAATGAAGCCTTTTTAAGTATTGGACATTATTTGTTATATACTATTTAATGAAAAAATAAGTTAAGTTATTTAATCTAGTTTCTAAAGCTATGGTCTGTGTTTCAGTGACATCATCATGGGCAAGCTGAACTGTACCACTTTACAGTATAATAAAATGTTCACATAGAAAACACTCTATGAGTTTATTTTGTTGTGATGATATAATGAAACCAAATGTGATAGGCTACATCATTGTGTACTGTGTATTGCATTGTAAATTATGTATGTGTTCAGCTGTGTGGGCTGCGAGTTTCAAAAGGTTGACAATCCCTGATCTAAAGCTGTGGTACATAGACCTTTTGAATTTTGATGTTGCTAAATACATTGTATAGCACTTGTAGATGGAAACAGGTATCACAAAGCCAGTGTTAGGATCTTAATGATTTTTAACTCTCAATTGACCAGTGGTACAAAGACGGCATGTATATAAAGAGTTACCAAATACTCTACTTCCTGTACGTCCTTACAAAATTCCTGTGCGTGTATCACGCAAATCCACCGACTAGTGCAGCTTGGTCTTACCAAGCATCTCTATAATAAGAATAAGGGACATTTAATGAATTTTGTCATGCAATTATTCTGCCCAAAAAGGTTCTTTCCAGTCTGGGAATTGTGCATTCTGCTGTTAGGGCTTAAGCAGGTGTGTAGTGAAGCTGTCAGCCGACAGGTATAGAGAAAATAGCTGGAGTGGAATTTAGCCTTGTGAGGGAAAATAAAGTGACAATTCGCCTCTCCTGAATGTTTTTTTTTTTTATGTTAGTATCCCAATACAACGTCCATTCAGGTTGAGGGAACAGTCTGGGTCAGCACGCTTGGGAAAAAGAAAGAGAGAGACAGAGCACTTTAGCCTGCCTAGATTAGAGGCTTTCTCCCAAGGGCTCCTTCATCTCCAGTGAAGCAGCGGTAGAGGCTTAATGCACCGGCAGTTCCGATGTGTGCTTTAAGACTCTTTTTTTTAACCTCCAACCTCCAACCAATTTTCTCCAGCACATTTTTCATCTGACATATTTATTCAGGCTCGGACCTTTCCGAAACACTGTCCGGATGGAACAGAGGTGGGAAAAAATGTCTTTCAGAATTAGGGTCCAGATTTAGGCGACTAATTTTAGGTCCGACGCGTCATCACTCTTAGGTGAGAAATGCATTTTGGGAGAGAACAAAAAGCATGGTGGATTAATGTGAGCAATATTTCAGGCCTCATACCAAAGCAGCAGGGGTTATCTGCCTCTACCAGGCCGAGAAAAGGGAGAGCGGGAAAAGAGACTGTTCTTTCAACCTTCTGACTTACAAAGGGTGTGGAGGGCTGGGTGTTTCTGATCCCTCTGCTTTGAAGGCACAGTTTGAAAAAGTGAACCGTGAAGAAGGCCTCTCCTTTTCCTTGACAGCTTGTGCTCACGAGACATACCCTTTGACTGATATAACAATTGACGTTCAGTGCTTAACCGTCACAAACATTAACCTGTGACTCAAATGAGTGTTATGCTGCTGTTTCACTGACTGGCTCAATATGAACATTAGAGCTTTCCTTTGGGTCACGCTGGTGACAAGATGCTGTAGAATGTGAAGAAAGCTTTGTGTATATGTGTGTATGTATGTGTGTGTGTGTGTGTGTGTGTGTGTAAGTGTCCATTATTCTGGCATTACATAGAGAGTGTAGATGGGGTCGACAGCAGGAGAGAGTAAACAAATCCACTCAGTTGGGCAATAAAAAAGCACTTGAGAGTAAAAGAGAGACAGAGAAAAGGGAAGGTGAGAAGAAAAATATAGTAATTCATAGCCTGTGCAGGTTCATTCAAATGAATGGGGAAAATGTTACACAATTGCACTTTGGAAGCCCAATCTCCAAATAGAAAGGGTAATTAAAATGTAGTTAGTAACCTTTAGTACTGTAAAAACTATTTACCCCCTACTGTCTTCTGTTTTTGCATATTTGTCACACTTTTTCCAGATCTTCAAGCAAAATGGAATATGACAGGTTAGCAAAGACAACCAAAGTAAATGAAAATAATAGAATCTAAAGGAACATTTCAAGGATGAAAATGATATATTTATTTAATTAACCAAATAATTATTAATCTAATAATTATCAGTTCAACTGCATACAGTCTGGATTACTGTGGCCCTGTTGCATCTAAATATCACTTAAATACTAAAAAAAAAGTAGGCTAGAAGAGAGGAGAAATGCACTGAAAACCATTCTAGTTCTCTGGGGCTTCTTCGAACCACAGCCAGATCCAATTTCTCCAAACTGGCCTATCAAAATTCCTCACAGAGCACAGTGACAACTTCTCCAGGATGACACAAATGAACCCAGATGAACATCTAAGGAACTGCAGGTCTTTCTTGCCTCACATGAGGTCAGTATTCATTATTCCACTTTTAAAAAGAGAAAATCCACAAAAACACTGCCAACAAAGATGAACATAAAGGCTTATCTTACATTTGTCCAAAAGCACCTAGAGGATCTTTTTTTTAAGTAAAAAGTTGGGGGGGTTTTGTTTTTTGTTTTTTTGAAGACAAGATTACATCTGGTGTGAAACTAACACAACATTCCACAGTAACAAGATCATAACAACAGTAAGATACTGTGGTGGTAGTGTGATGGCGTGGGTATGTTTTGCTGCTTTAGGGCTTGGGCAACTTGCCATTATTGACAAGACTAGAAAATCCTGCAGAGAATGCCAGTGATCTGTAGCTCAAGCACAGTTGGGTTATGTAGCAAGACAATGATCTGAAATATAATATAAGTCCACCAGTTATTAAATGTAGGGGCAGTTATGTTTACACATACATGATTCATGATTTTGCAAAATATGTTATAATAATCATAATAAATAATCATTTAGAAGCTCATTAAGCATGTATCAAATAATCAAACTTGACACAGTAAGTCAGTGCTTGTTTGGTTGATGTTTGCATATACAAAAATCCTAAAATATGCTTACATTTGAATAAAATAGTTGTTTCAATAGTCAAACAAAAATAAAGGAATCAATAAAAAATAAAGGCCTATGCTGGTCAACCAGCATGACCAGCATGTTCTATAACTGGCTAAATCTGCACCAGACCAGTATAATCTACATTAGACTGGTTTAGACTGATGCTCACCTGACATTCAAATAACCTTCAACTGAATGTCTATTAAACACACCTGAACCTGAAAGTTGAAAGTAAATAATTGCCTGTTGAACGTAACCCTATACCTAACCCTGACCCTAAACTTAATGATAGGTTTATGGTTAGATTTAAGGTTTAGGTTGGGGTTACGGTTAGGTTTTAGGGTTAATTCAAAGATAAGGTTAGTTGCTGGATTAAATTCAATAGAGTAATTTACATTGAACTTGGAGTTCAGTTGCATTTATTAAATATTCAGTTGAATGGTTGTTGAATGTCAGGTGAACCTCTACGAGGCATCTATTACAGACTATCTAAGTAGAGTGATACCGAAATTTATGTCAAAACTGTTTTTGTTCATCAGGGAAGTCAGATATGAGAATCTCAGATTTTCTGAGTAAGAATTACTAGTTTTAAAATTGTTCAAATGCATTTTTCCATGTTCGGGTTTCCACAATGTCATGAACTTAGGAACAGTGTTAAATAAATCTATAGATAATGCATTCAAAACAAAGACCGAAGTTCACAGCAAAGGGGGGCGATTCTGATATTTGTATGCAGCTATAGAATTGTATTACAGATTACCACAACAATGTCTACTGTCTACTAGTCTACTAGTGACTAGCTGACGTTGTTTAACTCTCAAGCTGTAACTAGGCCCCCCACCAATGGATGTATGCAATGCCAATTATACATACAAATAGGAAGTAGTAAACTTTGACTAAAAAATCCAGCTGAACCTAGTCTAGATTGGTTTTAGACAGACTTAACATGATCATCAAAGACAGAGCATAATGTTATTCCATTAAGGAGACATCTCTGTTTTTCATAATAACAGCCAAGAGCAGTTCTGAACCTGTTTCAGTTTTTAAGTTAGAAAGCAATGCAGTGTAGCAAACTCTTGCTCCTTCAAAGCAGAGAAGGTCATTTGTCATGCTGTGATCTGCTGCTGTGTTGTTACTGTAGAACTGTTGTTTCTCTGAAGAGAACTGTAGGGCATTGTGTTGAGTTGCGGGACTCAGAGACTTACTCGCTCCCATTCAGACATTTTAGGTGCAGCCCTGCAGCCGTGTCTTGTTTCTTCACTTAGTTGTTATCCAGTCCATTATACTATTCTTTACCGCTGCAGACAATAATGTGTTGTACAATATGGACGGCAAAAGGAATAAACAATTACATGTTTATGTTTTTCCAGGCTTGCTTCTCACCTTATAATTTCTCATATTTTAAGTAATCTAATAAATATTAATGTGATTACATGAAATTCACTATGGTGTACTTTGTGCAGCCTCTACAGATTACCTTTATTTTGTATGTGTGTGTGTGTGTGTGTGTGTAAACCAATTTCATAATTAATTAAAACAACAAAGTAGCTATTTAATACCAAGTCATTGGGGAAGGGAATGAGGTATGCCTCTAGGAACACAACGTTTGTATGTGTCCCCATATGTCCCTTTGTCTTTGATTAGCCTTCTGAAAGCAAAGGCTATTTTTTTGTTATTAATGAATTTCTTGTCCAGTGAGACTGCCTCTCTTGCAGTGATTGAAGGAAAGGGGAAATCAATATACATGGCGCCAATTCTATACCCAGTATCAGTACCGGGCTATTACTTGCTGGAAATGTTAGATCAGTTATCAGAAGGAAGAAAAAAAATTGATCTAATTCTGTTACAGTTCTAGTCTGAAATATCACAGAGATTGTTTGAAGCACAACATAACATATAGCAAAGTAAGCCACACAATAATACGATCTGATCACAGCTTTTTCAATCATTTCAAACTGCAAGCTGAATCAGTGCAAAAATGTAAACCAACTGTGGGATCCTGCTGACCAGTTTAAGATCAGCTGTTTTAGTCACCTGTCCTAAGAGAAGTGTTACTAGTATCAGCTGATACTCAAGGTTTCAGTATCAGTATTGCTATTAGAAAATAAATTATGTTACTGTGCCATGTCTAGAAGTGTGAGCATATAAACGTTTCTTGATTAATCTTAGTCCTTATCTCTTGAATGACTTAATTATCTCTCATTTCATATCCTGTCCTCTTCCCTTCCCTCATTTTGCCTGCTCTCCACTTCTCGCTGCTTTCTCTAAGCATCTCTTTCACTCTGTCTCTGTCTTTGGCTTCCTTTGTACATACACACACACACACACACACACACACATACACTCAGTCCCTTAGGGGATAGATAAACACATTCTGTAGTGTGGCCTTGGGAGAAGGAACAGACAGTGTGTTTTCCTATTCCAGCTTGTGTACCGCACTCTCCGGGCCTTTGGCAGAAATGGCGTTTTGTTTGGGTCCAGGGATGCGCTTATAGTGCTCTGACAGCTCAGGTTAATTTTTCATTGGCAGTGTTTACTAGCTTGCACTACACATCCATAAAATACAGCTGTGCTTATACAGTGTGCTTATCACTAATAATGGTTTCCGAATATAAATAGGGCATGTTATTCGACCACATCTACTTCTTTGGTTTGTGTTTCTTTAAACTTTGTTTTAAGCTATTTATTTTTCTTTGACTCTGTAGCCATGTCCTACTGTGGCCACCTTCAGCTATTTCTTTAGGAATGTCTTCAAACACGGAGCGGCCACTTTTACCTGCTGTGTGAATGTAGCCTAAAGCAGGTGTGCAGATTTTTAGTTATGGGAAAACATCATGAGGCAGTATCTTACATGCAGCCATAAATGCAAACTTGGGGTAAATATTGGGAGGCAAATAAAGGTTTGTACTACAACTGTGGCAGACAGATCATTTGAGTGAGTGATGTTAGCACAAGAGCAGGAATTATGTGGGAATGTATGCATTTATTAAAGGTAAACCATTGATGTTGCCACCAATAAACTTTGCACCAATTAATTAAGGTTTAGCTCAGGCAGGTGGCATGTTTTCATTCTGTACACTGTTTGCGTTTATTTCTAAAAACATAATTTTAGTTTGGTTTTCCAAAATAAGCTATAAACTTTCAGACAAATCTAGAAAAAAAAGAAATGGTTGCTATGCACTGCTGTCATTTCTTGTAATTTTATGAGTAGATCATCCAAAGGGAAAATGGGGAAGGTAAAAAAAAAAGGCCGCATGCCTTTTGGAAAAATATGCCCTGTAATATTTCAGTTATCCTTTTTTTTCTTGCCCACCAGAAGCAGAAACTAATCCAAATATAAATGTTTAAAACACAGTATACAAACTATTTAAATATACACTGCTTAAAAAAATAAAGGGAACACTTAAACAACACAATATAACTCAAACTATAAATCAAACTGTGAAATCAAACTGTCCACTTAAGAAGCAACACTGATTGACAATCAATTTCACATGCTGGTGTGCAAATGGAATAGACAACAGATGGAAATTATTGGCAATTAGCAAGACACACTCAATAAAGGAGTGGTTCTGCAGGTGGGGACCACAGACCACTTCTCAGTACCTATGCTTTCTGGCTGATGTTTTGATCACTTTTGAATGTTGGTGGTGCTTTCACACTCGTGGTAGCATGAGACGGACAACCCACACAAGTGGCTCAGATAGTGCAGCTCATCCAGGATGGCACATCAATGCGAGCTGTGGCAAGAAGGTTTGCTGTGTCTGTCAGCGTAGTGTCCAGAGGCTGGAGGCGCTACCAAGAGACAGGCCAGTACACCAGGAGATGTGGAGGAGGCCGCAGGAGGGCAACAACCCAGCAGCAGGACTGCTACCTCCGCCTTTGTGCAAGGTGGAACAGGAGGAGCACTGCCAGAGCCCTGCAAAATGACCTCCAGCAGGCCACAAATGTGCATGTCTCTGCACAAACGGTTAGAAACCGTCTCCATGAGGATGGTATGAGGGCCCGACGTCCACAGATGGGGGTTGTGCTCACAGATCAACACCGTGCAGGATGCTTGGCATTTGCCAGAGAACACCAGGATTGGCACATTCTCTTCACAGATGAAAGCAGGTTCACACTGAGCACATGTGACAGACGTGACAGAATCTGGAGACGCCGTGGAGAGCGATCTGCTGCCTGCAACATCCTTTAGCATGACCGGTTTGAGCACATCTGGGACATCATGTCTCACTCCATCCACCAATGTCACGTTGCACCACATACTGTCCAGGAGTTGGCGGATGCTTTAGTCCAGGTCTGGTCTCTCAGGAGACCATGCGCCACCTCATCAGGAGAATGCCCAGGCATTGTAGGGAGGTGATACAGGCACATGGAGGCCACACACAATACTGAGCCTCATTTTGACTTGTTTTAATGGCATTACATCAAAGTTGGATCAGCCTGTAGTGTGTTTTTCCACTTTAATTGTGTGTGATTCCAAATCCAGGCCTCCATTGGTTAATACATTTGATTTCCATGGATGATTTTTGTGTGATTTTGTTGTCAGCACATTCAACTTTGCACAGAACAAAGTTTTCAATATTTCATTCATTCAGATCTAGGATGTGTTATTTGAGCGTTCCCTTAATTTTTTTGAGCAGTGTATTATTAATACAAATATTTGTATTGATCTTTTGAAAACTATCTTTGTACAAGGTACCAGTCATGAAAATAGTAACAACACCCCGTGATTTAAGATCTAGAACTCAACATTGGGAGGGAAAGTGGGCAGCACAAAAGCTTTAAGATTAAATGTCTTTCTCCTTCTTTTACTCTTAAACAGCCTGCTACAGTAAAACTGATGGAACACACTCATGCATTTATTACATACCACACTCCTGAGCCCCAAGAGATAAGGTAAGGGGGTGGGCCCTAGAATCCACCAAGCTGGGCAAAGAGACTGGGATCCCAGGGACATGCCTCTGAGTGGCGAATAATGTGCTCTAAGTAAAGCTGAAATGTCCCGCTTGCTGCGATCGTTCACTACTTCTTGCTTTTTGGGCTCTGGTGCATGGTACAATACCTTATCTGTCTTATAGTCTCAGCGCACACACAGAGAAGTGGAGAAATTATCAGAATGAAAACAGACACAGATAAATGAAGAGGATGCAAGCACACAGATATTCAAAAACATCTTGAGTCTGAGCAGAGTATTTTATTAGACCAAGTGTGGGAAGGTGATTATTCATCATTGTTAGCTCAATGCTAATGGGCACTTTCTTTCTAGAGTTCACCACCACCACCACAAAACATTTTAGCCATTTTTTGACAATTTTCTTTTGTCCAAACATGGGGTTTCTGTCTGCCAGACTTTAGTGTATTTTGTGGTAAGTAGATTATTATTCTGCAAATTCAGTGTATCAGTTTAATATTTAGCTTTGTTGTCTGACTGAAGGTTTAACATTTTTTGGATTATTGTTTTAAAACTGTGCATGGTGTTCACTTAGTGGGTGATCGTGTAATCAAACAGAACTTTGTATTTGATTGTACTAGATAGCACAGAAGCCACGTAAACTTAGGTCTATCTGTGCTTCTAAAGCAATAATGTAAAATATGAATTCAAGAAGGGGGCAAACACAGTTTACAGCACTGAAACATTAGTATAAATTGACCACTTCAGTAGTCATTAGTAAAATGGGTTGTATTCATTAGTTATTGATATGTAGGTATTGATATGTTTGCAATTAGAAGAACACAGCTTTGACTTTTTTTTAACTCTAGACACTGAATTGTTTCACCAGATGCTCACCTCATTTACTTTAATGAAGGGCTGATTAGCTAAACTAGGTACTGGATGATACCTGAAAATAATTAAGTGAACACACTTGCAGATATAAAATCACAATGTATTGCATATTTGTATTTATTCAGATTTTTTCTAAACTAAAAAAAACCCTACATTAGAGGTGCCCAAACAGAATGGGCCAAGAATAGAACTGGCCTGTTTTGTATTGATCTGTGATGCAGGTACCTTTTTTCCAACATAGGTTTTGTTAGATTAAGTTGTTTTGCACAGAACTTTATATACAAACACAAATTTACCAAGTGATGAAATATGGTTTGCTAACAGGTGTTTTGTGCACAGATTACTGAAACTGATGAAAACACTGTTCTTGTGTAAACATTAAAACATCTCTGTAAAGATCTAATTGGAATAATACAAAAAAGAGCAATCTTTAACTTACAAATACAGCCTCTCTCAAAGCATTAAAGCTCATTGTGTATGCAGAAGCCTAAAAATGACAAAACAGAGAGACTTATTTGGCTCTGATTTGTGTCCGGTGTTTTTTTTCTTTTTCATAGGAACCACAAAAGAGATTGTAATTACTTGCATGGAGATGGAGGGAAAAAATAAAATACTTTGCTTTCTTTATCTCTCTTTGTGTTTCCAAGGTAACAGCGTGGCACAAGCCTCGTGCGCGTAGGATAGCCTAGTGTGCTGTTTGTTTCTGTTTTCTCTTTTTAGCATATAAAAGCAGAGGGTTGGTTTCCATTGGAGACATGCAGCAGATGTCCAGTTTATCTGTGGTACATGGAGTACCAACAGGCCAAGAATGAACACTGCCGGAACAAGCGCTACCAGAATTGTCCTGCTGGCATTATTATCATGACGTCTCCGGACCGCCTTTCCTATGAGAGTAATAAAAAGGGATATATGTGTGTAAACTGCATGTCTCACCCATAATAAAATATCCTCACCCATTAAACCTTTAAGCAATCTCTAATAAGATTGCTTATGTGTTTACTGTCACTGTATAATTATCTTTGCTGTACTGTTATTTATAACAGTAGAGAAAAGTAAAGACAATATTCAAAGTCAAGACAGCTGTTATTACTGTTAGATATACAAAATAAAGTAGAAAGTATGTTTCCTCTCGAGGAAAGAATCTTTTAAACCCTTATAAAGAATTGGGATTTCTGCATAGATTAAACAAATGTGGTGTAACAAATATAGCCAAACACAAGATACCTATAATAACACTCAAACAGTTCATCGAGCTTACCTTGTTTTCATTGTTTAATAAGTTTATCTAATTAACTCTTAGTGTAGTACAATTAGTCCTGTCTGTGGGGTAACAATTGCACTCATTCCGCTTACTGCTGAATTGTTTGGAAATGGTTACTGCTTGAAACAAAGTGCATGGCCTTTGTACCTTGGTTGGTTAAAATGTTTTATGCAAATACATTTTCAATGATTTAGTATAAAATAAATGTTTTATGGTTTTACAAATCCCCCTCCTACATCAGAAGCAATCACATTTGAGCTCATTCTCTATAAGTCTATATCCACAGTCAATCCACAGTCTTTATCCCCCTTCATTTGAAAATATCACATTAGAAGGTTGGCAGCAAGCATGCAGAGACAGGGCTAAGTGAGGAGCAGGCAGGGTAAAACACAGCCAAATCAGAGACTTTTCCAGTTTGTACTTCCCCACTGCCACCAATGGGAGCATCAACATTTGGAAGGTCACTGACCACCATTTAATAATAGAGGAGAAAATCCCCTCTCAAAATTACACTGTTAAAGATGCAGCAGAACTGAGTTTTCAGTTTCATGGCGCACTAGTCAGGGATGCAGCAGCAAAAATGTGATTTATTGGCTTAAATTGTTTTTTGTTTAATATAAGGAAAGTGGAATGATTTAGACATCAAGTTTGCATGTTGGTAATTGATGGACTATAAGCTTCCATGCCTTGTTGGCTACATGAGCCTCATAGATCCCATGCATGAACTTTTTTTTTGACCAAACCATTGCTTTAATGCTAACTTTTAACGCTTCAGTTCGGAATGTCAAATCCAGGCATATTTTACCGGATTGGGTATCAGCTATTTTAATACACAGTCTAGTTCTAAAGCTTTAGCAGTGTCCCAATTCAGGGGTGGCTTGGCGTGATCATATGTTATGATGGACATTGGGCTCAGAACGAAAGGATAGTTACTGTGGCTGTAAACCAAACATAGACACACTGACACTGCTGTGTAAACAGAAGGAGAGGGCAGTGGCTACATAGAGAGAGAAAGAAAGGGATAGAGGAGAGAAGAGGAGTGCACCTCTTCAAAATCCTGTACAGCCTACAGCTTACATTATGTATTACAGATGTCTCTCATTTAATTCATCATTGTCATCCAGGAGCATGTCTAAGAAGTTTCCAAGAAGTTTCCCATCAAACCCAGTCAGCACATGTGCTTTGCATGTATCTAAAGACATCTGCTGTCAGGTCCTAATGGGCCTCAGCATGGGCATATTAAATGTTGTTTAGGGTTTAACCTTGACTGGTAATGCAAGCCCTCTTACCATCTCATGTCTGACTTTATATGTTTCAGCAGTGCCTTTTTTTGATGTTGTGGGAGTATTTCCAGGCATATGTTATATGACATGAATCAGTTGCATTAGAAGCTATAAGGCCTGAAATGTTGTACTCTATACCGATGCAGATTTTATTGGGCTAAAACTTCTGATGTTGATCAATATAATTTTACTTAAATAGTATACATATTGTACAACTGGGAAATTTCCATTACTTATTTTAATTAGTTTCAATTAGTCTCAATTAAAAAGTAATTTATTTGTTAAACTCATCCTAAAGGTTAGGTTATGGATACATATTATAATTTTATTTGTTCTTATGATGGTGTGTTGCGTTTAAATCGACCAAGCATATCATACTGTTATATTTGACTTCATAGTGGCTCAGATTTTAAGGTTTTGTCTGTTGTCAGGAGGTAAGTTTGAATTCCAGTGTTACCCAAAAAATATTACACAAATAATTCACTGTGTTTTCGCCCTTGCAAATAAAGCAGAGAGCCCTTGCAGGCTGGTCCACATTGTTGATATTATTGACCAGGCAATACACTAGTCAGGCCCTAGTAGAGGCTCTATTAGTGATGAAGCTGTTTAGCTGTTGAAGAAAAAGTATTGAAATCAAATGGAGAGCATGGTGCTATGCATGTAAAGAGACACTCATGAGGGGAATCTATTCTGTATAACCGTCAAACCTCTTTATGTATAGTGTGCCAAACTATAAGGTAAACAGGTTTGTGCTGTTGATAGTGCACTGGGCTTTAGCACACTGGTGGCTCCCTCTACAATTGAGAAGTGTAATTCATGCTTTGAGACACCCCTAAAGGACACGCCGTGCACAGCATTTGCTGACAATCTGAGAGATACAGAACCAGAAGTGAAAGAACACAGACAGTGAAAGAAGCATGTGGACTGATGCAGCAGACTAATATTACAGTTACATAGTGCAGTTAGCAGTGTGAAGCATCACAATGGTTTTAAAGCTGTCATTTTAAGGTAAAATTGCTATATAATATTGCTCTATGAGAGAATAACATCACAGAAATATGCTCATTTAAAAACAAGGACAGTATTACCACAGTGTTACAAATTACGTTTTACACTTTACTCTTTACACTACATTGTGTACAATGATATATTAACCACTCTATCATATAAAGACTAATTTAATATTGAGCATTGTACAATGGTCTAACTGTGCTGAGCTTAAGGTCACCATGACCAATGTAGTAGCATTGAAATGGTGTTCTCTGAAATGAAATGATGGAGTTCAGTCAAATACCAGGAATGGTGGTGCTTCATCATCAAGCAGGATGACCTGCAGTGGCATCTATAACCCAGGTTGTTGGTTCAACCTCCTGAACTGACAGGAATGAAGAGCTCTTGAGTAAAGCACCCAACTGCCAAGTGCTCCCTGGGCTCTGCATCTAGGGCTGCCCACCACTCCGCCATGTGTGTTCACTATCCCCTTGTATGTTCTCACTATTGTGTGTATGTATGTGTTCACTGTGAAGAACCTTGTTTTTAAGGGTTCTTTACCAATTTAAATGTTCTTCACACTCACACATCTTATTTACACACATTGTTCTTTATTGAACAGAAAGCAATTCTTTAAATTATTAGTGTACTTAACACTAAACACTCTCTGGTAGTTTATTGTATGGTTTTGTCAAAAGCTTTTGTATTTTACATACAAAGGGCAATCATAACAATTATTAGGTTCTGGTTAGGTGCAAACATTGTCTGCATTAAAAGATCAAACAGTAATGGACCTTAGTTTTAGCCATGGTGGAAAAAGTAAGATTGCCTGATACAAAATTTACCTGAGCTGAAGAATCACTGGATTAAAAGTAAATAATAGCTGATTTTCTAATATAACTATTTAAATACACTGCCAAAGTTCATTTTTGCTAAATTTGAGGTTAGTAAACTAAAAAACTAGCAGTGAGTAAAATTGATTGCTAGCAATCATTCAGAAGGTTTTTAAGCAAATGTAACCGGATATTTCATAAAAAGAGACAGCACAATACAGCATTGTGTACCAAAGACAATTATGATGTATACTACTACAGGAAACTACACTTAACTACAGGAAGATGTGCACAGCTGACATTGCACAATGTGAGTGTGTTCTGTTTCAGAATAGATTTGTTACAGGACTGAATCAGATCATTCCAATCCAAAAGATATCTGATATCGGCCCAATACGCATCCATTCTCATAGACCTCATAGCCGTAATTTTCTAGACTGCTTTTGTTCAAACTGTACTCATGTAAAAGCACCAGTCATTTAAAAGTACTCAAAAAGGAATGTACTGGACACCCCCAAGGAGTTCCTGCTGAATTACTTTAAGTAGCGGAGAACATGTCATGGTACCCCTTGTGTAACTAGCTAAAGTTTTAATTTTGCCAGACTGCAGTGTTTCAGAGAGCTCTTGGTGTTCTCCCCTTGTCCATTGCATTGAGTTTTTGTCAGATTTGATAAGCTACATGCTGACAGCAAGTCATTACCTGAACTCAAACTGTGTGTTTGTTTTCTTCAACAGCTTGCAGTATGAAGAGTGGAAACAGAGGAAAGCAAGCAATGTGCATCCATTGATTCAAAGCACATTTCCCTCTCTCCTACACCCATCATTTCTTCATGAGGACAGAGAGATGACCATGCGCGGCCACTGGTCTTTCAACGCCCTGGCCGTAATCTTCCTCCTGCTGTCCACTGCAGGTGAGCCCAAAACCAAATGCTCCGACCCACAGACACAGAGGTTCACGCTGCGTTAAAGTCTGATCCAGTGTTTCATATAATCAGCACACAGTGGTGTTTCAGAAAGTGTTGTTACCTGTGTGGTGAAACACAATCAACTGTAGCATAACTGTAGTCCTAAAAACAGTTGCTGACAAGTGTGCAAATGTGCAAAAGCAGAAATTTTAAATGGGTGCAATTGACGGGGAAGCCCCTCTATGGAGATTATGAGATGAGTATTAGTGCTTTCAAATGGAAGAGGTGTGTGAAAGCAGGAGAGCTGTGACAGTCGAGCAGAAAAAGCTCAGCTGACAGCTGTTAACACTGAGAAAGACAAAGGGAGAGACAGATTTCAAAAGGTGCTATTGAAGAGACATTGTTAATGTCAATGATGTTCAATGCCATAAAAATAATAATAATAATAATAATAATAATAAGGAACTCAGTATTCACTTAACATAACATATCATAACTTGACATAACTGGATTATTCAAATAAACAACAAAACTGTCTATTAGTGTAGGTCTTACTGCCATTCTACATCTGTGAAATCACTAATCCTGCCTTAGAGTTGACATTTTTCTCCTAAGGCAGACAAGCTAATAGAACCATAGACGGACGTAATTACCCTGAGTCATTTGAGGACAAGGTCTACTTTCAAACATCTGTGATTATTTAATATCTTTTAAAAGAAAATCTCTCTCACAGTCATTCAGCCAGTTATTATGAGCAGAAAACACAATCTCCCATTATTATAAAATCATAACCAGGTTGATCTGTGCTCCTGAAGCGTCTTGCCAGAAAACACACACTGGGTCTCAGTGTCGGCCAAAAATCTCATGGGAAGAAGACTTTTAACCTCTGTGAATCCAACACAGCCAATCTCAGTCTTGGTTCTGAATTTAATGAAGCACTCGGCCCAGTTATCTATTAAATCCGCCATTGACAGATTAATGAACGTTGGTAAATAACCCATACATTGGTAAATAACAGGACAACCCTCGCTTTCTCTTTCTGCCATCTTTTCAGTGATGCCTCTTCCTGTAATGATGCACTTTACAGTGAAAGGTGTTTAAAACACTGCCAATTTACATGTCTGGTCATGTCGCGTCTCTTTAGCGCTCTTTGTGCCACGGTAACAAGATGCAGTGGTAGCCCATGAAGAAGGACGTGCTCCGGCGGGCCTGCCAAGTTCAGTTTTAAATAGACGGAGGAGGTTTTTCAGGGCTGCGGGTGGGGGGTTACCTCCCAAATCACTTCAGTATGCGCCCCGGCTACGTGGTTGGCCTGCTCCCTGAATGAACACACGCATCATAGCAGTTGCCATGAAGAGACAGAGAGAGGGAGAAAGACAGGTATTTTTATGCTCGCTGTCAGACAGGTGTACCCCGCACCCTCAAAAGAAACGCTCATTAAGAATTCACTCTGTTGTGAGAAGAAGGGAATATTAATGCCGGTCAAGCTGATTAACACTGATAGCTTACAGGGTGTAAATAATGCAGAAATAAAGAGTGAAAACACATTGATTTGCTCTCTGCTTTGCAGTGAAGATAAAAAAATGGAAAAAACAGAACTCAACAGGTGGTTTTCATTTCATATGCCTGGCTTTTTCCTTTTGTTCTTTTCTTCCCTCCCCAAAAAATATGAGTGCCTTGTATTACGGCTTGACTTCTTGCCTGTTTGGTTGATGGATACACGGCCTGTGCACTGCCAAATAACTTCCCTTGCTATTCAAGGCTCTTTATGAGGTCAGAGGTGTTCCTGGAGGACTCTTTGGCTCTCCTCTCTATCAGCTCTGATTTATTACCACCATTAGCAGCCCCTCTGTATGCCCATGCATACAGGTAATTGGGCTTTTTGGTCATTAACATGGGGTCAAATGCAGCAAACATAACATTGTTTCCTGTTTTGTGATATATTAATTTCTTGATCCTACTTAATCTTTAAAATAACTCACTGGTTACAGACCTGAATGTGTCTTACGAATAAATAAACTCTTGTTTCTCATTTCATTTGCATGGGTAGCTGCTATTATTATGTTTATGCCACAGTAATGAATGTTGCATTCCTTTTTTGTTTTATTTGAAGAGAAGGAGAGGGTACATTGTGTTTGCTTGTAATTTTCCTACTTGTATGTGAGGAAGTTCCCAGTTCCCTCTTGATCATGAATGAAGCTATAATGTGGGACCCAAGGACTTTCTGGATGAGACAAACTGTAATAAGCTGTACCTACAGGGTAGAAATTAAAACTCCCAGCAATGTCCCTGTGCCTTTGTACACTTGTGCCCCTCTATTGCACCTCTATGGCCTGTTCCTGGCCAACACATGTAACGCAACCTAATAAACTGGCAACTGACTGTAGATTCAGATAATCCTAGCTCCAATTTCTTCCTTTGTAAAGCATAGGTCTGTATGCACAGACAGCTGATATTGCCCTGGAGTGAAAGAGGACCTGAGGGGAAGACCCCTGAGGTCTTCTGTCCATCCTATTTATCTGTCCTTCAGACCCCGACAGCTCTCATCTATATGCAAATGATTGCATGGCCATGTTCTACCTCCAGAAGGCTGAATATGAGTGTGGAGGCAAGCAGCTGAGCTTGTAGCCTGACTCAACAGTCAGGCTCTAATGAGCAAACAGGGACTTTGTGAATTGTTCTGGATTTTTTTTATATAAATTAAAAATTAGGAAGGGCCAAGGTGCCCATCGGACCTATTATTTGTTCCGAGATCAGAACCTTTCACAGTTTGCAATTGTATGCAATTACCAATGTCAGGATTATTTTACAGTGTTTTGGTTAAGAACGTCAAAAGGCCCAGACTGTGGCCTGTGGTTGAGGGCAGGATGTGCACTCATAATTCCAGTAATAACATTTAAATATTTTTTTCAGAAATTCTCATGGTGCTCTCTGCTGGATTGCAGTGAAGTTGAACCTTGTTTTTTTGCATACTAACTAACTAAACTAACTAAAGCTAGCAATTAACAGGTAAGTTGAATCAGGTGTGCTTGAGCAGGAAATGCAAAACACTGTGCAGGAATCCAGCCATTTAGGACCGGAATTGCCCACCCCATATTTAGTAAAGTGTACACATAGCTCAAAAACACTTGCAGAGATCTAGACCTGCAGTGACAATGGGGTGTCATGACTTTGTCTTCCAGTATTTAGTGAAACTCATCAACAGTGAAACAGTATGCCTGCTGCTGTAGTCTAAAAAAACATGACTGTCCTTGAGGTGACCGGAATGGAATTGTTTTTGAAGTGAATCATGCTCACTGCATGTCACAGCAAACTGATTTGTCTTCACGTCATGTACATTTACGTTATGCATGCTGTGATGCATTTTATACTGAATACATGGTATAACTGGTAGCATGTAAAAAAAATGCCCATGTGCAATACCAAAAGTCAAAATACTGATTTGTACTATTTATTGTATTCAGAGGAACAGTGTATGTTCAAATCTAAATCCATCAAGACGATGACCATACACATTCTCAGTAGAAAGAATGTATCTGTTATGTACTGTCTAAATATATTCAACACACCCATGTTTGAACACACCCATTTTTCAGATGTGACATGTTAAATTGATTAGATTGTTTAATTTGGACCTAGATTATCCAACTGTATTTACATAATGTCAAAGCAATAGCAAATGTCCTTGTCAAAGCTTACAAATTGGTAAAATGTTACAGCAATGGAAAAATTATTGTGTTGTGTACTGTGTGTTGATACTGGAGAACAGCACATCTTGATACAAGTTGCTATGTGATTTAACGGGAGCTCAAATTCGGCATGCAGCAAAGCTAAAGCTGCATTGAAAATTTGGGGTCCATGCTAGGTTTAAAGTTTTCACTAGCCTTATACCATTTGTTTTATCCATTGTCCACTGGACTACCTCAGCTGACTACAAAACTGTAGCTAAACACACGGCAGACAAGTACCGCTGTTTTTTTTAAACCGTAGAACTTGAAAAAACCCACCTAACTTGTAGAACCTACCGGGGAGATGTGTGGGGGCAAGGCTAACCTGGCTACAGTATCTTCAGCTTACATGCTTACTGTTTACATAACTAACAAAGAACTAGGACTGACCCGAGTATTCTACTATTCGGATGTTAATTTCTTGGGTAGGCATTCAGTTTTTAATTTTGGGGAAGTTTAGTATTCTGGTCACTTGGTATTCCTGGTCACAACTTTTTTTCTCAGTGGCTGGCTATGCACACCAGACCAGAAGACCAGAAGTTTCAAGACTTTAAGAACCTACTACAAGATCCAAAGCACTCATCAGCAGAAAGAATCAGAAGGCCAGATTGGATTTTGCAGATATGAGCCACAAAAGCTCTGGAACAAAGTTTTAATGGACTAATATGGCCAAGATTAACTTCTACCAAAGGGATAGGAAAGGCCAAAGTGCGGAGGAAGAATCTGCTCATGATGGCAACATAATGAATTTAGAAGTCAACAGAAGCCAGTTTGCAGAGAAATGGATCCAATCTAATTGGATCTAATTTCATCATGCAGCATGACCATAACCCAAACCACACAGCCAGTGGACTCCATCTGGGGGAAAAGGTCTGTCACCAAATCTTAACCCAACTGAGCATGAATTTCACCCATAATAAAGGAAACTGGAGGGAGAAAACACCTACACAAAATGATAGAAGTTTTTACTTTGTTTTACAGAAGAAGAATGCAGCAGTTTGGTAATGTCAGTGGGTCGTCAGCTTGATGCAGTTATTGCAGTCAAGAGATATGCAACCAAACAACCAAACCAAGTGCTATTAGCTGTAATTTGCTTTAACATTCCAGTACATTACTGGCTTACCTAAAACATCCAGTTTTTACATCTAGATCTAGGTCTTTTAAAATTGAGCATTTGAGCTCAAACCTATAGATGGTATGTATTGACATATTTCCACTGGAACACACCTCCTTTAGGACTAAGAGGCAAAACATTCTGCAACATGGCTGGATTTATTAGGGGAAACGACCAAACTGGGAAAAACAAGCAATTATTTTCTCAAATTAAAAGCATCTGGACTTGACAGTAATCCATGCATTGACAGCAGTGGTCAGGAACATCCAGCTACTGAGGCTCAAATTACTCCCATCTATGGTCTTAGGAGTATTTAAATCTGTTTTTAGGTACACTTAGTAGACTGACTCATCCAGGCTTTCTCTCTTTTTAGCATGTTGCTAAATTCACTTTAACAACACACTTACCATTCTATTTAAATGGATACATCAAATGTATTAATAGCCGAAATCGATCACCTCGGATCATTTCAAAGTCACATTGCACACAAATACACAGAAAGGCACTAGTGCAGTATTCTGTGTGGACGGTCATGTAGGACCTGTAGATTAAGTGTGTGCCGATGTGAATGCCCACCTTTGCTGTGCTGCTGCTGCACTTAGGTCAGGAATAATCCCTTCTGTCTGCAGTGATTGGTAATTACCCAGTCACACCATTAGGGTCATATTAAATGGTAGACAGAGTATTTTATATAAATCTCACTCTACCATGAATCTTTAATATATCTTTAATTTGTGAGAGGGTAATCTGTAGTCCTCTAGCTGACAACACAGTTCAGAACAAATATGCTCATTTTTATTATTATATGGTCATTACAAAAGAACAGTATACTGATGAACAGGTCCATATGAGTACAAATTATATCAGATTATTATACAAAATGTTTTCTAGTAACTTGTCACATTAATAAATTATTTAATTAATTGTTGTGAGGCAGAATATACAATATTTTACCATACCTATGAGTGTGCATAGATTGTAGAGCCAGAGCTTTGAGCTATCATTTCATAACACTCAGACACTCAGGTTTCTCAGACTCAGCCCATGGGGAATGTACAGTTTTTAAAGTACAGTCAACGGGACAGTACACATTAGCCTTGGCGGGACTGGTGAAATACAGCTGTAATGTATTGGTCTTTGCAAGACTAGTCATTGATCAAACTTAGTGTTTTCTAGAGCTGTAAGAATCAATGTATTGCCATATTTACAATTTTCCATGTAGGTCGGGCTAGAAAGAATTCTAATTTGTTAATACATTAATTACAATTTTAGCAAATCAACCCTTTTCATATTCTCTTTCTTTGGACAGCTCTTTCAGCCCACTTCAGAGTCTGTGAGCCCTACTCTGACCACAAGGGGCGCTATCACTTTGGCTTTCACTGCCCACGTCTCTCTGACAACAAGACCTACATGTTCTGCTGTCACCATAACAACACCACCTTCAAGTACTGCTGCAATGAGACAGAGTTTCAGACCATCATGCAGCTGAACCTCACCACCAACTCTGACGGCTTCACTCACAAGTGAGTAAAAGAAGGGCTATGGTAATAATAGCACTGGAATACTATTTTGATGACCAGAGTCAGAATGTAACTGCAGAACTGTTTTAAGGTGGAAAATCAGCTTCATGCTGTAAGATAAGGTAAACATAAAAAAAATTGTGTTGCTAATTTTTTATCGGCCAGATTCAGTAAACATGGGTCGAAGTCATGAAGTGTCACTACAATGTCCACTAGAAAAGTATACCACAGTATTCATGATCTGGCCTTGTCTGCACAATTACTGCCTGTTGATTCCCCACATCATTCTACAGATGATGTACAGCTGAGTTGCTGAGTAACAGTCTACAGTAACATTCTAGAACTCCCCACTTCTCATGTCAAAAGCATTCACTCTATGCAGACAGTCACAAACAGCCAGAACTTACACGACAAAGGGTAAAAATAACAGCTTCAAAACCATTGTGATGCTCCACTGACCTGTGATAAGAAGAGTAGCACCTCTAAGCATTGCTACTCTGGGATTGGCACAAGTCTAACTACACTATGTAACTTTGGCGAAACAGGCAGAATAATGCTTTAACACTGCGTGACCTAAGTCAAATTAGTGTCAAATCCCCTTATATTACTCTTCCACCTCAGTCCACATTCTTTCACTTTTAGTGACGGTTCTGTATCTCTCAGATTTTTTAGAAACGCATGTACTTCTTGTGAATTCCACTTCCTGACTGCGTAAAGGAGCCCAGAAGCAAGAAATACCAATTCTCACATAATGCTGCTTTACATCCAGGCTTAAGCAATATGAAAATTCACTTTTCTGAGTGAATTCTGTTCGGAGGTCAGTGCATGCCCATTTTGATTTAAATCAATAGACTGTCTTGGCCAGTGTAAAACTTTCCACTTTTTTGTTCTGATGAGCTCCTTGTTAAGTCTAAGCCTGTGTTTGTTGCAGTATGACCTTTGATTAAATAAATTTGGGATGGACATTTTTTGGACAGCTAAAGACATGAATTACTTTGCAGTTTTTGTGTTCTGTCTGTGGTCTGTGGTTGCTTTAACTTTTATGTTGGCAGTTTTCGTTCACAGCTCTAATAGTTGTTCTTTGTCTGTTGCTGTGGTTTGCTCAAACCATATGGTCATCGGAAATTACTTCCTCTTCCCATAATTTCTTTGTTTTTTTCAAAATCTTTCATATAGCTTTGTGAAGTCTACCATGGTTGTAACTGATGTATGTCTCATTCTCCAGATCGAAGTCAATTATTTCAATTTCTTCCCTTTATTTCAAAATAACACTCAAATTGCAAACCCAAGCGCATAAAACCAATCCTACATACTACAGCATTTTGAACTAAAATCACTATATTGGTATCAATTACTTTTTATCACAGAAACATGTAGAAAATGTACAGGCTAACAATTTTATTTTATGTTTTAACTGGACTGTCAAATTCATGTACAATATTAGTTTTATATCCATAGACATATGCAGATGATTGGGCATCCTTGTTCAGATGACAGAATTTATTGAAATAAGTAAATAAGACGATACAGATGATACAGATGATGTACAGATGAGTTGCTGAGTAACAGTCTACAGTAACATTCTAGAACTCCCCACTTCTCATGTCAAAAGGATTCACTCTATGCAGACAGTCACAGACAGCCAGAACTTACATGACAAAGGGTCAAAATAACAGCTTCAAAACCATTGTGATGCTCCACTGACCTGTAATAAGAAGAGTAACACCTCTAAGCATTGCTACTCTGGGATTGGCACATGTCTAACTACACTATGTAACTTTGGCGAAACAGGCAGAATAACGCTTTAACACTGCGTAACCTAAGTCAAATTTGTGTCAAATCCCCTTATATTACTCTTCCACCTCAGTCCACATGTTTCTTTCACTTTTAGTGATGGTTTTGTACCTCTCAGCTTTTTTAGAAACACATGTACTTCTTGTGAATTCCACTTCCTGACTGTGTAAAGGAACCCAGAAGCAAGAAATACCAATTCTCACATAATGCTGCTTTAAGTCCAGCCCCTGAAGCCTTAAGCAATATGAAAATTCACTTTTCTGAGTGAATTCTGTTCTGAGGTCAGTGCATGCCCATTTTGATTTAAATCAATAGACTGTCTTGGCCAGTGTAAAACTTTCCACTTTTTTGTTCTGATGAGCTCCTTGTTAAGTTTAAGCCTGTGTTTGTTGCAGTATGACCTTCGACTAAATACATTTGGGGAGACATTTTTTGGACAGCTAAAGACATGAATTACTTTGCAGTTTTTGTGTTCTGTCTGTGGTCTGTGGTTGCTTTAACTTTTATGTTGGCAGTTTTCGTTCACAGCTCTAATAGTTGTTCTTTGTCTGTTGCTGTGGTTTGCTCAAACCATATGGTCATCGGAATTTACTTCCTCTTCCCATAATTTCTTTGTTTTTTTCAAAATCTTTCATATAGCTTTGTGAAGTCTACCATGGTTGTAACTGATGTATGTCTCATTCTCCAGATCGAAGTCAATTATTTCAATTTCTTCCCTTTATTTCAAAATAACACTCAAATTGCAAACCCAAGAGCATAAAACCAATCCTACATACTACAGCATTTTGAACTAAAATCACTATATTGGTATCAATTACTTTTTATCACAGAAACATGTAGAAAATGTACAGGCTAACAATTTTATTTTATGTTTTAACTGGACTGTCAAATTCATGTACAATATGAGTTTTACATCCATAGACATATGCAGATGATTGGGCATCCTTGTTCAGATGACAGAATTTATTGAAATAAGTAAATAAGACGATACAGATGATACAGATGATGTACAGATGAGTTGCTGAGTAACAGTCTACAGTAACATTCTAGAACTCCCCACTTCTCATGTCAAAAGCATTCACTCTATGCAGACAGTCACAGACAGCCAGAACTTACACGACAAAGGGTCAAAATAACAGCTTCAAAACCATTGTGATGCTCCACTGACCTGTAATAAGAAGAGTAACACCTCTAAGCATTGCTACTCTGGGATTGGCACACGTCTAACTACACTATGTAACTTTGGCAAAGCAGGCAGAATAACGCTTTAACACTGCGTAACCTAAGTCACATTTGTGTCAAATCCCCTTATATTACTCTTCCACCTCAGTCCACATGCTTCTTTCACTTTTAGTGACGGTTTTGTATCTCTCAGCTTTTTTAGAAACACATGTACTTCTTATGAATTCCATTTCCTGACTGTGTAAAGGAGCCCAGAAGCAAGAAATACCAATTCTTACATAATGCTGCTTTAAGTCCAGCCCCTGAAGGCTTAAGCAATATGAAAGTTCACTTATCTATATCTAGATCTAGATGCCACTGGGAAACAAATCCCAATTAACATTTTTTTCATTGGAAATTTCAAGGTGGTTTCCCTTTTGTATCCAGCAAAAAAAATAACAAGGCAATAATAACATTGCTGCAATATGTGCAGTTTTAATGCAACAAGCATGATGATTGTATTAAAAAAAAAGAAACTAAAAATTACATATATGAGTTTTTAATTCTTAGAAATCATTTGGCCTTTCTTGAAGCCCAAAAATACCCTGAGGCGTCCCAAACGAATGATAGAAACATATAAACTACAGTAACCTTTCAAAACCTTATGCAATTTTGTTCTTTTCCACTATCACTGGACATACATTGGCAGAGCAAAGGTTCTGTTTTGAATGGTTTCTTTGAATGTCTTATGAAGCTGATTGAAAAAGATGGTTTATTTGTTGTTCTCAAAACTTGATGATGGAGGAAAAATCCATGCCAGTAATGCAGACCATCATGAGGCAGATAAATTTTAATAAATCATCAATCAGAGAGATAATGTACATTGCATAAGTTAAAAAAAATAACTGTTTAATGCACAAGAAACAATACCCTACTTTTGAGATTAACAAAAGCAAACAACCATACAGACCATCAAAGAGTCCTGAAGTGGATTAATAAGGAATATGATTTATTGATAAAGTATTGTTCTTGTTCAGAAGCCTTCCTTACAGGGTAGTAGTATCACACGAATTGGACAGTGAAGTAAAATTATTACTTATTTTAATGAATTTTAATGAATTTGTATTTCAGGTCAAAACATAAATATGAGGCGGAAGTACAGCATATGCTGGTTTTCATTCATGTCTTTGACCCCCAATGCCAGTGGGGCATAAATATTGGTGCAGATGCATTTAAAGCAAAATTAAGTTGTTCAAAGTTACTGCTTGGGTGAACGCCTTTTAGCTCATGGTTATATTGCCTTCAGGCTGCAACCCATTGACATTTGTAGACTCTGAATAGAGTAGACTAGAATTCTTTATTTGAGATGCTCTCCAAGCCTTAATGGTCGCCCCTTTCAGCTGTTGCTTGTTTTATGGGATTTCTGAGGTCAGTGCATGCCCATTTTGATTTAAATCAAAAGACTGTCTTGGCCGGTTTAAAACTTTCCACTTTTCTGTTTTGATGAGCTCCTTGTTAAGTTTAAGCCTGTGTTTGTTGCAGTATGACCTTCGATCAAATAAATATGGGGAGACATTTTTTGGACAGCTAAAGACATGAATTACTTTGCAGTTTAGAATTTGTTCTTTTGCTATCATCATCATTTACATTAACAATAAAGACATATACAGATATAGACATAAGCTGCAACACTGCTTTGAGAACTTGAGATCACCACTGTTTTGTCCTTTCCATCACTTTGTTAAAGGTCCACCTCATTCTCCAACTTTCTTCCAGAACTCTTTGTACTTCATTCTGGCCTTTCTGTTCTTGTTGCTGATGAGAGGTTTTTGTGTTCTGTCTGTGGTCTGTGGTTACTTTAACTTTTATGTTGGCAATTTTCGTTCATAGCTCTAATAGTTGTTCTTTGTCAGTTGCTGTGGTTTGCTCAAACCATATGATCATCGGAAATGACTTCCTCTTCCCATAATTTCTTTCTTTTTTTAAAAATCTTTCATATTGCTTTGTGAGGTCTACCATGGTTGTAACTGATGTATGTCTCAGTCTCCAGATCAAAGTCAATTATTTAAATTTTTTCCCTTTATTTCAAAATTACACTCAAATTGCAATAAAACCAATCCTACATACTACAGCATTTTGAACCCAAAATGAAATGTGATATATGTATGTTAGCCTCATGTTTATTTTTAAAATTGGTACTTAGGTAACCATTTCAATTTTTAGAATTTGAACTAAAATCACTATATTTACATTTATATTTATGGCATTTAGCAGACGCTCTTATCCAGAGCGACTTACAAAAGTGCTTTGCTATTTACCCAAGAAAAACCTTAGCTAGTTAGAATAGACTAATAGTTCAAAGATACCTCTAAGCTTTAGACATTACTAAGCACAAGTCAATAAGGTGACCATAGTACTCTGCTATTCGTCCAAGTATTTTGAGGCATGCTGAGATGCGGGCAGAAACCTGTGTGTCAGACGGTGGGAAAGAGAGCATGAGTTGAGTGTCATCGGCATAACCAGTAGAGTGTGCAGCTTTGAAGCCAGACTGGTTAGGGTCCTGTAGATTGTTCAGAGTGAGAAAGAGAGACAGTTGGTCGTAGACAGAACGTTCGAGAATCTTTGAGAGGAAGGAGGGAAGAGAAATTGGTCTGTAGTTGCCGATGTCCAAGCTGTCCTTTTCAGGGACTAGACAAGCTATGTAAGTGTGTGTGTGTGTGTGTGTGTGTGTGTGTGTAAATTCTCTATGTCTATGTCAGCAGTGGGTACAACTTGAAGTAGCTAAATGCATTAGCTGTACTAACTCCAGGGCAATCATTAAAAAAACAAAAATTAGATACTAAGCATGTCTTGGCTGATTAACTATATACTTTGATGACTTTATAAGCACTGTTTAGGTTGCTTTCATGAAAAAGAATGGCGCAGAACATCTACACTGTAAGATCCTGCAGCCACTCCCAGGTGCAGCGCTTTATGTAAACGGCATACAGCTGTGCTTGTGAACCGAATTTCTGTCATTATGCCATTATGCCATTATGAAGCTGTGACACCTAAAATTGTAATGGAGGAGTTTAATTTTTGTTTAGAATGAAAAAGTTCAATGCGTTGCTCCAGGCTGAGAAGCAGTGAGCTGACCCTGAGATCTGAAAGATGTTTCTCTGCTGTGTGTTATCACAGATTGTTTATCCCTCCAGCAGACTGAGGATGGGACATTTAAATTGATTTCGCTTTTTAAGCTTCATTTTAACTTATGGTCATGCCTGCTGAGGCAGAAATACATAGATGAACAGACACACAATTAGAACGCATGGTTTAATTATTATACTATTTCTGCTGCATTAATTAAATGGATAAAAAGCAACCTGAACTTTGCAAATAATGGTGGATATTTTTCTTTTCATATTTTGCTTCATAGAGAACCATTTAGTGGCAACAATTTTGTAAATGAGGTGAGAACGCAAAGAATCTTTGAAAGTTTAAAGATCCTCCACATAATGTAACCATTCTGTACCAGGTAAAAGGTTCCCTTGAATTCCCTTGAATTCCTTTGTGTCAAGAATAATTTAGGACCATTTTACACAAACTTTAGTACATCTGACATATTCAATATAGGTGAGCATAATATTTTTAGATACATTCAGATATTGTTGGTATCTTGTCAAATGGCAGGCCTTGGTTTGATCTGTGCTTTTGATCCATCGTTAACAATTTGTTTGTTCCGTTTCATGTGTAGAGTGACAGCATTAGTCTTCTGATTTCATGATGAAAGGACTACTCAGAGGGTTTTGAATGCCGCCTCTCAAATCAGAAATCAATTAAAGGCTCAGCAGCTGATGTTTTATATCAGCTGAGAGAGTGAGTGCGAAACACTAATATACGACGCTCAAACACTCTTGTAGTAGATATAGATACAAACCTTCCATGATGTGGACTGGTTTCATTCAACCATGACATCTAAATATACATGTTGCTTCGTCGCACAGCGTCACGCACCCCTGACAAATCACCAAGCCCTCATCCCTGAAAACAAGATAAAAGAGCCATTCATTAAGGGATGCTTGTAAGCGTGGCCTGGCACTAGGCAGGCGTGAAAATGTCATTTCACACTTCAAGCTCCGATTGATCCTCCTGAGTCTCCATAGTCTCCAAACAGTTTTCTACACCAGGGCCAGCTGTACAGCTTTGCGGCTCTGATCTACACAGCAAGCCCTCTTAGCATCCTGCCAAAGCAATCTCAACGGCTTGCAGAATGCAAATAAGCCACCTTGCTGCCGCAGCATGGGGCCATGACCTCTATTTGTATTCCATCACTTGATTTAGGTGGGAAGGATTTGGTCTACTTTTCCATTACATGAATTACTAACATATTTCCCCTCTGAAACTGTTTGAACTCCTCTCTCTTCCCCTTAAAAACAGAATTTGTATGTGGTATGGCATAATATCAACTAGGGATGTATCAACACACAATTTGTTCCAACACAATACACTACATTTTTGAAAAAAACAGGCTGCCTTCTGAGTGATGCCACCTTTTAAGTGTTGGTCCTATTGTTTTTTTTGTTTTTTTTACAACATCACAGCAAATATTAGATCTACACTCAGAGTACGGTCTTGGATTTCCAGTTTCCAGTTCAGGACACAAACACAGGACTCAAGTGACACACTTACACCTAGGTGCTGAGGAAGATGAAGGGACTCTACATCCACTGTTTATTCCTGACCCTTGGTGTTAGCACTCTTCTTTCGTGGAGCTGCTTTTTTTGTGCCATCTTGGTTATTGTTAGCTTGGCGCTAATCAAGCCTATGCTCTTTGTAAAACTCAGCATCACCTAGCAATGTCAGCCTGTCTGTGGACACCTTATATAGCATGTCCTGAACCACTGCGTCATCCCGTAATGCTTCTACGTGCTTCCTAAAGAAATACACTCTAGGATGCTCAGAATGTGCTGACTTTGATGCTCAAAATGTCTCAGATTACTTGCACCATCAAAGCAGTATCCCTGCAGACTTATAATTGGGAGGTTATCTCTAACAAAAACGCCTTTGATGCACTTGAAAAGGGCTTCTCCAGCCTTGTCAGGAGCATTGTAAAATCCAAGGAAAACATAGTGAGTCTCCATGTTCTCGTCCATATATTTTAGTGTTAGTAAAAACTGTTTCTTTGAACCTCTGTCCATAATGCCATCGGCAGTGAGTCCATCGTATGGACTTTTATAGCACAAGATACAGTCTTACTCTGGATAGCACAAGCATACTGGTTTTTTTTTTTTGTACATGCGCTCAGGCAAAGGTTCATACAAAATACTAGTAAGACAAGTGTCACCCCAAAAAGCTGTTCCTTTCTTACCAAGAAAGAGCACAGATCTGAACATTAACTCAAGCACATTAATAGGGTGTTTAAATTGTTTGTGCTTGTTCGTAGCAAATCTCACTTTCTTGCTGTCTAGCCTCAAAGTGTTCTCCCTGATGAAGCCTGTTTGACGCAGCTAAAATAAATGACGCAGTCACAATCTTAAATATAATGCAACCACTTCCATTAATCAAACCTTCAGGTAAATGGTCAAGAAAAACGATCCTTGCCAAAAGGTTTCCTTTAGACCAGAGGTGGGCAACAGAAGCCGGAGACCAGCACAGTTTGCTTATTTCCCTGCTGTAACCTACTAAACCTTTAATAATTAATGTTTGGTTATACGCATACATGTGTAAAATGATTATCATCACTACTTCCTACTTCCCACAACTTCCTGCACAACTTCTAGTTTTCAGATATTAGTGGAAAAGCGAGCACCTGAAAAAAATAATCATGCCCAGAATGTGTAACAGGGCTGTAAATGATTCTACAATGATCAGGAAAACATTTTTAATTGAGAATAAAAAGATAATGAACTATAAACAACCCATGTTTTAAAGGTAGTGATCAAATTTTGGGACAGAAAACATGACAGAAAAATTTTCATTATTGAGTGTTGATTTCTCCACTGCTCTCTCTGCTGTCTTGCTCTGTTGTTACAGTAATTACACCGCGCTTATTGGTGTGTGGGTTTACGGCTTCTTCGTCATGGTCCTGCTGGCCCTGGATTTTCTCTATTACTCAGCCATGAACTATGAGCTGTGTCGAGTATACCTGGAGAAATGGGGGCTGGGTGGACGATGGCTAAAACAGGCCAGGATTCAGTGGCATGGTGTAGCCGTGGTTCAGGAAGGAGATGTGAACCTTGGGACGGGACAAAGCCATGGACCACACCAACATCATCACCCAAGACACAGTCTGACAGGCGAGGCACAGAACCCCACCCTCATGACCTTCCAGACCTCCACAGCCTGGTGAGATCATTTTTACAATGCTCAAAACTCTATATATGTTAGAGAATGCACATAAATTGCATCAAATTAGAGAATTCAATGATCTGAAGGCCCACCCATTGCTGACAGTCATGTAATCTTCACTGAAAAGCATTGCCAGTAGTACAAGGTCCTTTAGAGCAGTTGCACACAAGCCCAGCAAGGATAAGGAAACATTAAACACCTGGGAGGTAAAGGTGTAATCACCTAGCATCAATTCCAAACTCACCAATGCAGTCTTGGATGAAGGGAATCAAAAATCCTAGGAGTAATGTTAATGCTGTTAAAATTGGGACCAAGTTCCATTTTTAGTGCTGCTGGTTTGAGGACACTGTTGGCCTAGAAACATACACTCCGACCAGTGCAGGTGAATGGCACAGCTTTATTTCATCATCAAAAAGAAAATTAATGTGTGGAAAGATGTCTCTTACTGTGGTCTTCATCAGTTTTCTAGCCCTGCTTTTTCCTAGTCATAGTCTACTATGAAATAAAGTAAAATATAATGTGTTCTGCTTCCAGAAACTCATGCTAATTTAACAGATCAAGTAAAATTTCTTTGTCATTGCACAGGGTTGTAATACAGGCAGACCTGGCATGGGCTAAGGTGGCATGTTGTTGGGGAAATGCCTGGAAGAGTTCATATCATCATTTTTACACTTGGGTAAAATACAAAAAAAAATTGCCAAACTTAAAAAGAAACTTTGTAAAATGTTAGTGATTCCATATGATATCTCTTGTATTGCAATAAATAACAAGCTCCGTGTACCTTACAGTCTGATGTGTTGTGAAATTGAGGCTACTATGTTAATATAGATTTGCAGCTGTGTTTTTTAAGCAATGGCAATACGAGATCAGGCTATTTTTATTTTCTTTTTTTACTTGCATTTTAAACTATTTTATTTCTAGGTCACATGTACTCAACCATCTCTTCAAACTGTTAAATGAATATATTCACACGTTATATGTTATCATTTTCAGAAAACACTAAAGTAGGCTAAATCATAGTTGGAAAGGAAGATGCTGCCTATTTTAGAAGTAAAAAGAGTATCTCTTTTGTTTTTTAATTGCTTCATGAATACTACTGACCCTGATCAGGGGGAAGAGAACCTCAGACCAGAACACACACCTCTCTGTTTTTGTGATGTGTGTATAATGTAAGGTAAACTGATTCTAATTTATGACGTCTGGAATACAAACATACACACTTTGGATTCTCGAGATTAAGAAATTTGAGTGTGTCAAGCATGAATAACTAAGCTGTCAATGTAAAATGATGGAAAAAGCTGTAGGTGTTGTATAATCTAAAACATGTTTACTTATTAATTAAATGCACAAAATGTTATTATTGAATATAAAATAACAAATTTTCCAAATTTTTAACAATAGTATATGTCATCATGTCAATACACAGTCATATCAGAAAGTTATAACCACTCATCTTATAGTAGGAATGCCCCCCTTGATTCAGATGGTTTCCTGAGATGCTACCACTCTTCGCCCACTGTCACAGTCATATCAGAATTTTATGACCACCACTGATGGAATAAACTCAGTCAGGGGCATCACAGAGTCCACGTGAACTGTTTGCTACACATATAAATAACACCAGTCAGTTATAGCAGACTGCAAATCAGTTACTCATAAGTTAGTTCCTTGGCCCATATTAAAAACTAACAGGTTGCGCCATGGGAAGGAGTAATTAATCTAATCAGCGGGTGGTGACGACAGCTTCAACTTCAGGCTGTCACAACTTGTATCACATGCAGCATATCACAGGCAGCAATTGCAGAATAAGCTGGGTCATTCCTGTAACCACAAGGCAGTTCCTTGTTTTACAAACTCATTGGAAAGATGCGTTTATTACAGCAGTGATAACTGTATGTATACACAAGCACAGTGACAAAAAAAAAAATAACGACGCATTAGACATTGCTTTAGGCAGAATCTACCGGACAGTTTACATCTGCAGTCAAAACAAGGGACCACCATAGTTTACCATTTCATTTTACCATTGGCAAGCAATTTGGCTTTAGAGTGATCACCAAACCTTGGTGCAAGCATTTAAAGCTAAAGAAAGTAATTAAAGATTCAGGAAAATAAACAAAAATAAAACAATTGTGTACTGATAACACAGTTCAACTTACTTAAACCAGATGATAATCGTATAAGGAAAGAAAGATGTATTTAACACATCCGTGAGCAGCCTGGATTTGATTTGATATGCTTTATGCCAGCCATGCTTTAGAGTCACAGGCTAGCAAAGCTAGTGTTGGCTTGAAAATGTGACTACTGAGAAGATATTTGTGTTTCACTGGGTTTGTTGTTGGATTTCTCTCATACTCTATGGCTTCCTGCCAAAACCATCTACCACCCACTACATTTTATTGGATGTTGGATTTTGATGAAAAAATTAAAAACAAATACATACACAAAGGAGTGACACATGTTTGATCAGAGTATTTGTTTTGGTAGGTAGGTTAACCCACCTACTTGGCATTATGAATTAATCCAGCATGTTAAGCATACCAATAAAGGAACAAAGCTTTTATTTACCATACACAGAAAGAGATTCTTCATCACACTTAGCTTCTATTCTATGGGATTTCCATATTTGTTCCATATTGAGTGGCTCGGTGTAAATGCCGCTAAAACACAAAAACATGAAAAATGAGAAAGAGCCACTGTACAAATAGATTCAGCAAGAATTCTGAGCTATCCTTCTACAGTATCCTTTTTACTGCAAATGGATTGCTACAATTCACAGAAATACCTGAAATCCAGGCACCGAAACATGTGGGAGCTTACTGATTGGCATGCTCTGAACACAAGTGGGAAAAAACAAGCCCACCGTAGTTGCAAGTTGCAACTAGCTGAGTTTGAATTAAAGGCAGAGCAAGCAAACCTGGATAAACCAGTCAAGAAAATGTATCTGAAAATAGCTGAAAACACTCCCCATTGTGCTTTCAGGTATGAGGTGATTTGAGCCTCAGTTATGTGGAAGTTCCTGGCTACCAATTATTGTTCAAAGGGTATTTGGTAATTAGTGTCCAACAGCCTTTACCTTGAGCAGATAATTGCTTGTTTCATTTCCTGTTTGGCCATTTTCCCTAATAAATGTTTTGCCACTCAATTCGACCAAAGAGGGTGTGTTCCAACAGGACTGTGAGGTCAATGCATTCCATCTTTTGCTTTTTTGAGTAAAGCATTTTACACAAATTTCTGCTTGAGTAACAGTAAAACAGCACTTACTGTTAAAAATATTGTGTATATGTTAGCTACTTATGTATCAGGTAAAGATACTGTGAGTACTGTGAGTGCATATTTTATGTTTTATTGATCAATTTTTAAAACTTTTGGGGCTACAGACACACTGCTTCATTCATGGATTTTACAATCAATGGCTATGATAAACCTGGTAAGCAATTTGGACAGGTATGTCTGTACACAGAATATGGGATATTGTAAAGCAATATAGATGGCCCACTTGCATACTTGTCTGCTACATTGCTACACTTCCATATCCTGCTCCCATAGCGCGTCTGGAAAAAGTGAAGTAGTGTGGAGGCAGACAAGTGGAATTTAGCGTGAAATGTGATGATGATGCGCCTCTGCCTTTGAAGATATGGAAAAGGAGTTCTTAGGTTCTCACAGGAAAGAGATGGAGGCGCTCCTGGGATCCACTTGACTAAGGTTTCCTGATTCAGTCTCACAGTTTTACTTTGATGACAATGAGGCTGTCAGAGTCATGGCCAGAATTTATACAGTTTATGGAGTTGGTCCTATGTACCCGGTTTCTAAATGCCAAAGGCAGCCAATGTGTTTCATGAATGGAATAAAAGCAACTGCTCCAGCGCTACTCAAAAGAGAAGTTAAATGCACACCAAGCAAACCGGGTCTCAGGAGGTTAAGAGGCTACTTCCTAACATGTTTACTGCAAAAATATTTAGAAACAAATAAGAGATGTAGCCTATATACACATTTGAGGCATGTCACAAAAATGCAGGAATAAATCTTAATTTAGAACACTTGCCACCTAAACGCCCCAAAGTTCTCTCTGAGTTCCCTCCCTCTTACAGTCTTCCATATCATATCATATTATCATATATCATATCATTATATCCTGATGCCATGGTCCTAACTCACAAAACATCAATGGGCCCAACTCTGCTTTTGCAGCTCCATTGCCTCACATATTGTTAACAGTTTTCAGCCCACAACTGATTCATCTTAAATAATTATTTACCCCTTTAGGAGCTGGATTAGGTGTTTTAGGGCAGGGGATTTTTATGCTACCCAATGCATATATATATATATATATATATATATATATATATATATATATATATATATATGGTTTGAATATAAATTCTTCAAAGGGGTTTTGCAAATTAGAAAACGCAAACTAGGACCATGCTGTTTCTGCGTGCACTGTCTTCAGTGGACGTATAATTAGGGACATCTGTTGAGTTGTGCCTCTTAGAATTAAGTTGTTTTGACGGGTGGACTGTTGGATGTTTCAGCTTGCTGTGTGCATCTCAGAGACTGTTCCTAAACAGAGGTGCTCTCATACCACCAACCTAAGAGCACAATAATACATTAGAAATGAGAAGCATGTTGTGGACAGACAGATTTAAACTAGGCCAGAAAAAACACACACCTGCTGAAGAGTCTCCAAGTCTAAAATCAGGAGAATTGAATCGTGTATGAGAGGGCAGAGATCAGCCTACTATGCTGAATCAGTCATCCATCTTCATTATAAACAAGAACACTAAAGTCTTAAATAGGTGTGCTGTTTGTTCCTAGTGCTGCCCTACAGCTACAGAGGGACAGTGAATGAAGATCAAATAGCTAATTTTTAACTGCTGCTATTCCATAAAAAGTGTCAGAATTACTGCTAGACTTGGCATCATATACAAGTAGGATCAGGGTTAAGAGATGAAGACAGGTGAAAGTTAGCCGTTGACTTGAAGATATGGTAGAAAACATAAACTACTAAATGATTGCAGTGCTCTTATCACCTAGACATCTTAGTTATTCATCTTGAGTATGAATATCTGATTACCCAGATGTTCGACCAGTGGAACTATATGGACATTGGAACACCTGCTTGTTGGAACACCTGCTTGTTCATTGTTTCTTCTATAATCAAGTGTATTAAAAATGTTTGTTTTTTTAATACATTTTAATGTATTAAAAATTGCCATTAAAAGATGTTTATCCCCTTATTACACATTAATATGTATCATTTAGTAACTACAGGGGATTCTGTACAAACTGGTGGGGCTATAGAACTTAATTCTATAGTCCCACCATAATACAATAATACTGACAGCCCACTGAACATTTTTAACACAGACACATAAAACAAAATGCTTTTGAATGTATAAATGTATTTTACTGTAAATAAACATGTTCAAAAAGGGAGAGAGATCACCTTTGTTTTGAAAAAAATGGAAGAACATTTGACCATTCTTCTATGAAACCCAGCCTCACCATTATATTATGCACTCCCCCATGGTGTAGCTGCTTAAACTTTCTTTCCATGTTGGCGAGATTGCTAGTTAAAATCTTCATGGTTGGTGTCTGTGAGCACATAACTGGTCCAGTTTAATAGAATGTTGTGATGTGCTCTTTGAGCTTTAACTTAATCTATCAGGATGCTTGTACTAGCTTAAGGGTACATTTTGAAGCTGACAAGGATTTTTTAAATTATAAATAAGAGTACCCTCTAAATGCCACAAATAGAAATGCTAAACAGCGATCAGGTAAGGGTTCCTTTGTCTTAGATGATTAAATGTGATTGCCATATACAATACACCATTGTGATTCATCCTTTTCTTTTTATTAATCTCAGCTTAATGAATAAATGGATAAATTCCATTAATCTATCAAGGATAATTGATATGTCTCTGTGCTCTGTACAGCTTTTTACACATACATTTTTATTTCTTGTTAACTCTTGTGAAGTGTACCGATGTAGTCCTATTAGGCATGGGTTAGCTGCCAAAACTGCATTCCTGAAGGCCTGCAGCTCTGACAGTCCTTTTATATCCTTTCTTATTCACACTTGATCCCTGATCCCTGCTCATTAACAAGTCCATCATGAGTTGAAGAAAGTACATTAAAGCATGGAAAATCACTAAACTGTTCAATGCTATAACTCTCCAGTTCTGATTTACATATAGACATCAGATTCAACTCGCAGCTAATTGTAACAGGTGCTGAAAATTATTGTATAATGAAATAATGAAATTCTAACTGTGTTGTTTGTTTGTGTTTGCTTGTTGCATGCTGTAATTAAATTAGCACTGGGATATAATTAACCCAGTCTCGTTGCATGTGAAGAGACAGAGGAAATTAAGAACTGGTTCACACTGCAGGGCATACCATTATTCTGTGCCACAAAATCTGCTTTTTTGACTGAGTGTTCAGATTTTAGGTTACAAGTTACCAAATCTGATGGGTATTGTTAGACTGTAGTGCATTGATTAACATGCCAACATGTGTAAATGTACAGATTAGGGAGGAGCAGCAAAATATGTGTAGTGTTTTTTCTGTCCACTGCTAAAAGATCTCATTATATTTCACAACAAAAAAATGTAGATAGTTTTTCTGTTTAGGTTTTAGATCAGATATGATGAAAAATTATGTACTTTCCTATGTGTATTTCCTGTCGGTGGTAAATTTTATTAGGCCTATGTTTACAGTGCGGCCTGTAATCTCAGTTAAGATTTGCTTTTCTTCTTTGCCAGATAAGATCTGTTTTCAAGGTGACCAGATGTGCTCATTTTATCCAGAGTAAGTCCAACTGTATTAGGTGCTAGAAGACGGCTGCTGCTTTTATGAGGGTGAAACCTGGGCTAGCTGTTTTTAGATTCACACGAAAGAGAGTCCAACGGCATTTCAGTGGAATGTTCCATATTTAGTCTTTCCTTTCTGTCTTCATACAGAATCATACAGAAGTTCAGAATCACTTGAGAAAACAATAAATGTTGAACAGTGTCCACCACTTCTTTGACTTTTCACAACAATATACCTTATTGACCTTCATCTTCCTAAAAATGTATTTAAATTTGTTCTTGAGAAAAGTCCTAACAAAATGTCATGATCCATGATGTGTCTTTAAACCACACAGTTGTTCACAGCTATGCTCCTATAACGATTCTATTTACCCCATAAACTGAACAAATCCTATAATATTGGTGAATGTCAGAATCTTCTGACAAACTGCGTAATTGGGTTTTAAGAAGAGATTTTTCATATGAATGGTTGGTGAATGAGGCCCAATGTTTGATTTCGACTGTCTTGCAGTGTTTTTAAGCTTATAAGAAGCACTATAAGCATCGACTTGCATTTTCAGCTTTTACTTTTTCCAATGAAGAACCTGGTGTAAACAACCCCAGGATGCATTGTGTAATCAGGTCACTCAAACCTCTGTGTACAGCACAAGTGGCAAAAAAAGTTCCCATAAATGGATCTACCCACGCCCCCACCTCAAGAAACATGACAGAATTATTGATGTTAACTTGCAAATGTTATATGGAAACCTGTATTACACAAAATTGACTGTATTCCATACAGCCTGTTGCTTCCAAATTAGCAAACATAAATCATATTTTATTGGGAAAACTGCATTGGCTGACAACTACGGGTATCCCCTCACCTATGCCAAGTGATGTACATGGAACAATAATGGAATTTCTTTCGTTTTTCTCTCTACAGATGCTTGAAGCTTTAACCATAGGATGTACTGTGCAGGAGAAGCATGCGGAGGAATAGCCACGGCCAACTGGAAACTGAAAAGGCCTCATGTACCTTTGACATGGACAGTGTGCTCCAGTGAGAAAGACACCAGTGGACAATGAGTAAATAAAACTCAGCTGCTTCTGATTTTAATCCACCCTGCAGAAGAAGCACTTTCTTCAGCGTTTTGACTGCAATGTTCCTACTGTAAACAGCTGTGGTTAAGGAAGTATTTTTAAGCTTAAAGAAAAACAGGGTTCAGGTCAGTAAGACCAGACAAGTTAAGACAGATTCTGTATCAGATTCTTGACTATGTATTCTTCTGGCCTGACTTCTCCTAAAGCAGAAAAAGGATTATTTATAATGGCTACGTATATCATACCAGCTTTATAGTGCTTTCAACCAGAAAGACAATTGGCTAGAACTGAACAGATTTAATTTTGGATTATACTGAGTAAGCCTAACAAGTTCATTCAAAATTCATCCTATTTTGTCCTTTTTTGCTTCACCTTCAGACTTAAGGATATAAAAGATTGACCAGAAGGTGAATATGCTATCCAAGCATTAACAACATTCCTTCAAAAGAACACTTGTACTCTTGCAATATGATTAAGTACTTTAAACTACTGAAGTCCAATAGCATCAGATAAAGCAATATGTAATGGAAGAACATGATGAAGACTTGTGTGGGTTTTACTTGTGTGTTTCTTATGAATTACTTGATCATGAGATGCTGCGGCATCAAGCTTTTTTTTACTTTAGGCAAAGCCATAGGCCTAAACAGACCCCTTAGCTGGCAGTAGTTTTATTTACATTTTTAATGCCGTTGGAAAATGTGCACTGACTTGAAGTAAGTGATTAGGAATAGACCATAGACATCCACCTGCAATAATGCACAGTATTGTGTTGCATTATATCGTATTAGAAAGAGATCTCTGTGTGATCATATTTTTAATTGTTTTAGGTGAATTTAATTTCTCCTCCAGACAGACGAGAGACTTGCTCAGTGTTGAAGTAATGGGTTCTGGTGATAGTATAGTTGCCTTACAGTAAGTCTATAGTGCACACCTTGCGTCATTACATTAGGTACTTCAGTCCAGGTGTAGTACGGCAGTGCACCTGTCTTTTTACGACTGCGTGGAGTGTGTGGGCGCAGTCTGGTTGTAATTGCACTTGTTAACTTTTTACTGTTGCAAACTGCGAAAATAAAAATATATCTTTTGCAGTGTGTTCAATGTGTCTGGTTGAGCATCTTACTCTTTCAGAAAACTTTTGGAGTACCATTATTCCATTTATTTTATTCTCAGTAGATCCTCCTTTCCAGAAGAGTCCTTTGCTTCTGCAGACCTCTTGAAGGGTCAAACAGGTCCCTCCAGAGCTTTACAGCCTGTGAAAGGTAAAGCTAATCACTAGGTGGTGTTTAGTGTCATTTAACACTTTCAGACATCACCATCTCTTTGCTGACTGAGAGTAAACCAAAACTGAGATAACTGACGTGTTAAATTAATGAGCAAGTTATGAAGATTAATGAAAATCTAGAACTTGTCCAGTGTGGTACTGTAATAGGATGCCACCATTCCAAAAAGTCCATTCATGAACACTCTTCTCCCATATATTTATAGCATGGGTTTCCATGGCCAAGCAGCTGCATGCATGCCTTATTCCACCAAGCACATGTCAAGCATCGGATGGAGTAGTGTAAAGCACATTGTCACAGTAATCTTCCTGATTACGTTGTGCCAACTGTAAAGTTTGGTGGAGGAAGGATAATGCTATGAGTTTTTTTAGGGGTTGGCCAATATGGCCCTTAGTTTCAGTGAAGAAAAGTGCTTCAGCAGACCAAGACCTTTTAAACAATTGTTGCTTCCAACTTTGGGGAAACAGTTTAGGGAAAGCCTTTTTCTGTTCCAGCATGACTGACTATGCCCCAGTGCACAAAGCAAGGTACAGCATGGCCTGACAGTTTGGTATGGCTTCCACAAATTCCTGACCCCAACCCAGCTGAAAATCTTTGGGATGATGCGAGCCAGGCCGTCTTATGCAAAACAGGTCTGACCTCACAAATGCTCTTCTCGATGAATTGGCAAAACGTCCCACAAACTCACTCTTCAGTGTTCCAAGTAGAGCCATTATATCTGCAAACAGAGGATTAATTAATTAATGCATATGGATTAAGAATGAAATGCCATAAAAGCTTCTGTAGGTATAAAATGTGGGTGATAATATGGGACTATATCATACTCCATGCAACACCACAGCAACCACCTAGCATCTAACCTTATCAGGTCACTTTTCAAGTTCATTCACAAACTTTCCCCTTCTAGTTAGTGATTACCTTTAAAGTCTGGTCTGGTTATCAATGGTTGTCAAAGCATGCTAGTTGTACTAGGTATAACTATGTATGTGACAAATAAACTTTGACACTTATTTTTATACTATTGTGCCTTTATGGACCCCTTAATCTGAAAAATTACAAAACCCACCAGGGATGAGATGGTATATCATCTTTGTCAGCTTACCTGCACCTTTTGGGCTCCTATTTATTTCTGTTACACTTTCATTTTTTCACCCAGACAACTGTCTTAACACAGGTCAAAGTGACCCAGCTTTTTCTGTTTGTTAAAAGCCTCTCTATAAGTTTCTGCAACACTGGAGTGGTGCTTATTACCAGCTCACGGAGGCAGTCACACCTGTTACCACACACCAGCAGGAGATGCCTCCAGTGGATTAAGGTGTGAAGAGTGATCCTGCTCTAATTAGTATCAGGAGTGACTTTTTGTCTCCTGAGAAGTCACAGGATGTCCACAGTTTGAATAATTGTGTCCAGGCTTTTGTCCAAAACTGCAACTGTGCCAGATGTCAGTGCCTAAAAGTAGGCATTGTTTTTGATGGATAAACTCACAGACTGTGAATATGTTGGCTCTGTCATATCATTAAAGCATAGAAACTAGAAGCATGTAAGTAGCACTGCTACACTAATACTATAGTTCCTAAACTTTAACAACAGGCAGAGTGATCTGAAGTATGTAGTAACTGTATTAGTGGCATGCAAAAGGTTGGGCAACCCAAGTCAAAAGGGTCCCTTGCGGTCGGGAAGTGGAATTCACTTTTTGAACCACCACTATTGGACATTCTTTACACATGTATTTTACAAGCAGAGAGACACAGAACCTTCATATAAAGTAAAAGTATCATGTGGACTGACACGATAGAGTAATATTACAGGATTTTACACAAACATGACTCGCATGGTACGTAGTCTTGCAAGCCCTATCCTACTCGCTTCACCAGAGTTACATACTGCAATTTCTGCCATTTTCAATACAGAGTAGCAGTGATGGCAGCGCTATTCTCATTACATTACATGCCATGCCAACATGTGAAGCTCAGAGATACACACACAGCCAGCGACGTGAGTCAATGCAAACATGATTTATTTACACGTGCACCAAACACCCTAAAACATGACTTCTGAAGTCTTTAGTATGAGTCTATGAGAAATGACTGACGATGACTGGAAGGCTAGCATGCTCTCTCTGTCTTGTCTCTCATACTGGTGAGTGCTATGCTATTAAAGGTGCTGGAAGCATCTTTGTAACAAGCTGCTGCTGTCTGTCAGGGAACAAGCAAAACTATGGCTCTGCCTTTCTCTCCTCACATCCCCCCCACCCAGGTGTCTGGTCAGGTGCCGGGGAGGTGGGTCAAAGAAGCCATGTAGAGGTTTTCCAATGGGACCTGACTTACTCATCCCAAGGCCCCGCAGCTGCTTGAGCTTGCCTGGAGACACACAAAGCTCCAATGGGGCCAGCAGCACTGGGACACATGGTAGCGCTGACAAGGGAGGCTATGGCTCTGTCTATTACAGGATTTTACACAAACATGACTCATATGGTCTGTTCGCCCTCACAAACATCACTCAATCAGTGACATCAATTGGCATCTCTGCTTGACAAAGGGACAGATCAGGAGGTTTTCCCAACCAATCCTCCTGATCTTCTCCTGTGGGCTATCAAGCAGACTGCTCCAAAGCCAGTATATGGGGTCCAGAGAATCCATGAAAAGGGCGGGGATTTGCAAGGCCAAGTCGACCTGTCATTGGCTACAGCAGAACAAAGTGAAGGTTCTAGAGTGGCCATCTCAGTCTCCTGACCTCAATATCACTGAGCCCCTCTGGGGAGATCTCAAGCGCGCAGTTCATGCAAGACAGCCCAGGAATTTACAGGAACTGGAGGCTTTTTGCCAAGAAGAATGGGCAGCTTTACCACCTGAGAAAATAAAGAGCCTCATCCACAACTACCACAAAAGACTTCAAGCTGTCATTGATGTTAGAGGGGGCAATACATGGCATTAAGAACTGGGGTATTTAAACTTTTGATCAGGGTCATTTGGATGTTTTTGGTTGTCATTATAATAAACAAATAATGGTTTATACAACTGCCTACACAACATTACTGTAGGCAGTACTGTTTATCAGACTACTTCTGATAAATCAGTGACAGAATGCTCCACTTCGTTCTTGTTTACAAACTTTGAAAGGGTCTTTTTTACTCAAGTACTGCTTCTACTTGAGTCATAATTTCATTGGATTATAAAAGAGAACAAAAAACACATCTGAATTTGGAGCTGGAGGGGCTTGTTTACTACGGGCAAGCTGCTGTGCAAAAAACAACACAAGAACAGAGAGAGTAGAGAGAAGGTAAACAGAGTTAGAAAACAGAGACAGACAGAAAACAGAGAGACAGAGAGAGAGAGCTATGATAACAGTTTTGCATCTCCAGAAATTGCCACCATTTGTCACTGCTTCTGAAGGGTCCTTCTTCCAGCTGCTGTGTCTACTTCAAAATGCCACAGCAACAAATCACAGAGACTGCATTAATCTATTAGAGCACTATTTATATCCCCCCACCGCTGTCCCCTGTCTGTGGAGAGCCATGAAGCTATTCTTTGGGTGGCATGAAGTTAGTGTTAAACAGATTAGCTCATTAAGCTTGAGCAGGGCTCTTTATGTATGCATTACAGCTTTATTCTTACACTCTCTGCACAGCCCTTAGATATTCGGAAGCAGACAAAGCGCTCCAGCTAGATTCACCTCACAAGGCCAATGGTACTCAAGGGAACCATCTTCAAGTCTTTGTGTATTTCTTTCTATTTTTTTTTTTTTTTGTACTGGTTACGTTCTAAAGATGAGAGCAACCATCTGGCCCAGTTTGAAATTCATGGTCAATCCCTCAGCAGCAAAACACACAAATGAGCTGCTAATATATTTTTCCAAATGGTGTTGAAAAATAAATGGCCTACTTCCAGGTTATCAGATTATGCAAATAACAGTCATTCTGTATAAGAGAATAATAATAACAGCATTCAGTTTTATTGATAACAATAACCTTATTACAGGAGAATAAACTGGATTTGTATTTTTCTTGTTGCCCCCTTGTCTATATATCTGAATTTGTGCACATTTCCAACAATGAATAACATTACAATTCAAACCAAGACCTAATAATGCATAAAATGGGTACCGAAAAAAGTGTGATGGACAATGTGGTATTTATTAAGAAAATATATTTGCCACCCAACCCACCTGTGTGAAAAAATGTTTGGCCCATTTCTTTCTTGTTTTTTTTGTGTCAGAAACAGTAAACAAAAAACACAAACTGGAATTTGAGTAATATTTTTTTATCATTTCACCAAAAAAAAAAAATAATAATAATAAGCACTTACCCAAACTACACTCTAAATGAGCTGGCATACTCACTCGGGGCAAAACACAGCATTTCCAATAAGATGTGAGGTGTCAGTAAACAAATACTGAAATAATTATTCAAATGTTTGTTACATTTCAGCACAAGACAATGGTTCCAATCCATTGTTTGCCCTTACAGTTATACTGATATGCGCATTTGGTCACTCTTACACAATTTGTATGTATATTTCTGCATAAAGTTATCCATTCCTTGGGCATTGACACAACCCACTGATTCCATGATAAATGCTGAATTTTGGATCTAAAAACGGATAACTGCATGGACTTTTTTCCGTTTGTAGGATAGTTTAATCCTATTTGGCCCAAAAGAAATTGTCTAACAACTATTTCAAATGGTGATACATTGGACAATAAAACATGCTAGAACTGTTCATTTCTTTTGGACTTTTGGAAAGAGTTGACGTATGGCTTCTGACCAAGGTTTACTGATGTATTCCCTTTTCAGCCTTGCAGTTTGCACGAATAGATTTGACTGGATTCCTTATATGTTTTAATTGTATTATTAATTGTATTGATTGGATAATCTAAGGCGCATGTAAATGTCAGCTGTGAATGGGGCCTTAGTGTCACTGACAGGTTATGTATAGTCTGAGCTGTCTTATGCTGACTTGACAGGTAAATGCTGCTACAGTTCTGTGTTCCGCTAGCATAATGTTTAATCCTACAAATGTCTTGCTAGTGTTTATGAAACTAAGAGGAATACATTTGCAGTATCACTTCTTATTAGTAAAATAAAAGAAGAGTTTGCCTTTGCTAGTCAATTTTCTTTTCACACTGAAAGGACTAAATGGAAACCTGAATCTTTCCAACTCCATCTGCTGCATGCACAACCTGAACACATTTCTGAACAGTGAAAGTCTGCTTTATGAAGATATTTTGTCCCTAGCAAAGTAATATATAAGCAGTGAATCACTAGAGATTTATGAATTGGTAGGCTAAGTTGGGTCTGGAGGCATGCTACCCTAGGATAAATAAAATAGATCCCAAACTGTCTGTTTATCATGAATATTTAAAAAAAAATGTATTTGGTGAAGTTGAAACACAGTAGATCTGTCTCTTCATAGTTAGTATTAGGCACATATCACTTAAATGCTTTCCATCAAATTCCAGCATACACAGATCAACCACAGATCTTCCACAGATCAGGGTCAGCCTAAGTACCTTGAGCAAGAGCTCTACAACCTACAGATCAAACTGCCATGTGGTCTAACCACTGAGCTCCTCTAACCCTCTATGTTTTAAAACTCATGGAGTTGGAGTTGCAGGACATTAGGGTTGGAGACCAGTAGTCTACAAGCTGAGGAACTGAAGTGATAAAATTTTACTATCTAAATTTTTACTAAGTACTTTCTGCTTCACTGTGTATATAATGTATTTCTGAGGGGGGAATGCTTACATTTATCTTCAGCAGTTCTGCCTACTCTCTCTTCAGTCCCCTTAACAGCAGAGGCAGTGCTGGATTAGAGCAGCAGTATCTCTATTATCATTTAAACTGATAGGATACATTTATTTATCTTACCCCAGACTAGCAACATCGCTACTATGTAGATAAAATCTCAGTAGCTACAGCACATCATCAAACTCTTGTTTGATGACAAATTCCTGGAAACCTGACAAAGTCCTGGAAATAAACTATTCTTAAAGAAGATCAGTGAAAAGGAGAAACTTATCACCCCATGAGTGTGCGTCACTAAACAGAGGAGAGAGAGAGTTTGTCTTAGTCTGACTCAAGAGTTCAATAACTCACTGTTAATCTGGTTTACTGGGCTTGTCTGTGCACAGAGGCAATTTTCAACTTTGGGTATTAAGGGATTAATTCACCCAAGTAATTGATTGTCTGAGATGTAAAGTGAGGCTTGATAATGTGATGGGAGTGGTAACTGCTGCTGTTCCTTGAGTTTGGCTACAAGAGAATGTTATTTTATTTTATATATTTTGGAACACTTTGGAAATAGTTATCCAGCAGAATTCCCCACCATAATTTTTATTAAGCAAACAAAGCGGTGAAACAAGAACAGCACTAGTTTGCTGGTTTGGTATGAAATGGTTCATTGCAGAAACACCTACTAACTTGGTGATAGGAGTCAGGGGTCACAATGCCCACACTGAATGATATAAAAATTAATGTTTACACCTCAACAATTTATGTATGATATAAAGGTACAGCACAGATGAAAATAACTTTGATTTGTTATGTAATGTTAAAATTATGCAGATTTTGTTTGTTTTGAAAACCTGACCTTTCTTTTCTGAAGAGAATTATGAAGTTTGCTAATAGAGAATTAAATAGCATTAGCACATTTTGGCTAAAGTGTGCTGCTAATGGAACAGTGACTGTGTCTCTGACTTTTAACAGACAGCCAGGACACTGACCGACTGAATAATACCATCTCTCAGCTCTACATACAGCCTCTGTCAGAGCTGTAAAATAAAACCTATTACTGTACATTTTCATGAACAATGTTTTTACTGTGCTAGATAACGTTTCTGGGGGACATCAGGTTTTATCTTAGTGTGGTAATGGTAAAATAAATCTGTGGCAGACATTAAATTCCACAAACTGTGGAACACTAACTGTGAACATGTGTATTCATATTAGTTATGACTGGCAGTAATTAATAAACTGGAGCTGTTCCCTCACTTAATGAGAACTCTGTTTCTCTGAACACTGTTTTTCCTGTTCAAGAGAAGTCCCGCCCCTCCCCAAAATGAATATTCTGATTAGTTCTGTCTCTGAGTTTGACTCTTTGTTGTCCCACCCCGGGCTGAAATATAGACTCTGGTTGGTTCTGCTGCCATGTTTTACACCTTTTTTCTTTTTTTTTTTACAATTTTATTTTTCTTGTGATCTGAAGGTGACAAGGTAATTTTATTAAAGTAACATGTTGCCTCGAGAGGACAACTTGTTTTTCTCATGATCCTGACACAAAATACTTTTGAAAAATAAGTTGATCCAAAGAAAACAACTTTTGTGATGTTGAGATCACAAGAACAATGATGGTTAATTAACTCATGACTTTTCTGGAATTCCCCCCTCTTCCCAGGTGTCTGGCCATCTACTTAAAGAGCATTTGTTACTGGGGCACGGATAGAGAAGCTTTACGCAGACTAACTCATCTTTAATATGAATAAATGAGTGATCAATGAGACTGAACTACACACAGACCGACCCACAACTACATGGAGATAATAATTCTAGAGAAGTAGTGCAGAAACCCCTTATTACAAAGACCAGGACCCTTCTGAGAGTACAGTGGTGTAAAGAATACAGGCACTGATCTACAGAGATGTGGAGGTCGGATGGGTCATCTTTCATATTTCTTACACAAGTGGGCAAATGTGTGTGTAGGGGTGAGGAGATCTGTTGGCTTTGTTAATCTGCGGGGGTGCTTAGAGGCACGTGCCACTACAAAACCAATATAATATTATTCTGACTGTTATTCTGTGTTGAAACATCAATATCCAGATGAGTGGTCTTTTCCAGGATGACAGTGCCCCCATCCACAGGCAACAAGGAGCCACTGAAAGGTTTGAGGATGAAAATGGTGTAAATCATATAATGTGGCCTTTATAATAACCAGATCTCCACCCAGTTAAACCTAGGTAAGATTTTGGATTGCCCTCTTGGACCAGTGTTTCTCAATCCTGGTCCTGAAGGCACCCTGTTCTGTACATTTTAATGTAACTATCAGCGATTCAGCTTTTAAAATCTAACAGCACAGTAAATGAAACAGCAATAATAACGTATTGTAGGTTCTAATGCAAAATGTTTCTGGCCTTTTGCTGTGGTTAAAAGCTTCGCTCTGTGATGCTAGACTTAATCTTAAGGAGTGTATTTTCTCTACTTTGCTCCTCAGTCACTTTAATTACGCTGCTGCCGATAACTGGTTCTTTAACAGTTCAGCCTGCTGGAAGGATGCAAAGGAAGCTCGGCTTCAGAGCCGCAGGAGATTCAGTTCTTCCAGCCAGAACTTGGCAATTGGAGCACATGTTAATTGCTCTGCTTTTTAATTTACAGAAGTTCAAATTAATTCACAAAATTATCTAATCATTCTAAAATTGGGGAAAGCATGAATCATGCTGTCCAGTGAACGATCTACAAAAGCAGACACACAGGGCTCTTTATTCAATAAAAATAGGCTGGGGGGGTAAAAGGGGTAAAAAATTAAGCATGATGCAATCAAGATTGCAGAAAGTGGGAGTTATATTGTAATATATGTTTTTTTAGCTATAGGATTTAAAACTGGGTCTTTATTTTCAGTACCCCTGTGTACAGTATTTACAGATGTTTACATTAATAACAAACCAACTAGTCAAATGCAGTGGACTGTCAACTTAGGGTTATGTTTAGGATAGAACCAGTGTTGGTATGATAAAATTGGCTATAAACAATGACAGTGTTTTCTCCTTAAATTAAATGAACTCCTTTAATTAAAGCTAGAAGTCTGTTCAGTTCAATTTTGATTGCTTTATTTCTAATCCATCCAGGTGATGTACAGACACTGGTCCAAATATGTATGGACCTGACTGTATATACTTCAATATTATGTTGTTTTTTTCTTTTTGAAATAATCTGAATCGGTCCGCTGTTCTTTACATTGTTTCAGGATTTCATGATGAATAGAAATGCTCCAAAATTACTTGGAATAAAATCTTTCTCATTGATTTCCCTTGAAAGTTAGGAAGATTTTTTTTCAAGGTGTTACAGCGATGTTCTATACACATACACATGATTTTGAGAGTAGCGTGATTGCATGACCTCGCTCCTGAGTACCTGCGAGATCTTATTGCCGATTATGAACCATTATGATTACTTAGATCACAGGGTGCTGACTTCTCGTTCCCAAAATTCAGAAAACCTCAGCAGGGGCAAGAGCCTTTTCTTATAAAGCCCCCAACTCTGGAATAACCTTCCAGATAATGTTCGGGACTCAGATACAGTCTCAATCTTCCAATCTAGGCTAAACTCATCTATTTTGTTTAGGTTTTGGTACTTAACTAAAT